>NW_010166957.1:88783-93401 GCF_000695765.1 Mesitornis unicolor
CAGGCTGCCTGTGCCCCTGGCAGCACCTGAAGGGGAGCAGTGCCGTGTGCCCACATCCCTGCCCAGGGGTGAGGACCACCAGCTGACCATGCAGCTCTGAGGCACATCTGTACCTCTATGTCAAAGCAGAGCATAGGGTTGGCACTTCGGCTTGACCCGATGCGCAAACCAAACCTGGAAGCCTAGAGAACATTCAGCCCAGGTACCAGGAAGCTGAGATATGAGCCAAGCACAAACTAAACTGCTTTGGAGCATGGTTGTGCTGTGTAAAGAAGCACACAATAAGTGGTTGACAAAGAAATGCAATGTGCAGAGAAGACACCAGAGAAAAGTGTTTAACAGAGCTAAAATATTGTTTGTTGCTTTGGCAAAAAAGTTCTCTATTTCTATTCAACTTATGTGACAGAAAAGCTCTGCTGATTTTGACAAGACCAGGGAATCCTCACAGCACCAAACTCTAACAAAAGTAATGAGAATAAGAGAAGCATCTGTCTCTGGATAAATTGTCTTGAATTTCCCACCAGGAAACTTGATTGCATTTGACAGAAGAAAACTAAGTGACAGAGAAAGTGCTAAACCAAGCCCATTCCAGAAAACATATTGAAAACAGGACATAAGGAAGACTGTGCACCAAAATGGGATCTTCCCACCCCTTATAGCTGCATCTGCACTTTGGTGCAGCGGAGTTGGTTCCAGCAGCAAGCTGGGAGGCAAAGCCAGCCCCGAGAGAAGCTCTGCCTGCAGACCTGGGAGACTTACTCTACAGAAGAGCAGATATTGCTCCACCACAGTTCACATTCAGCTGATTAATTGGACCAGAGCGGTTGAAAGGCTAGGAGGAAGCTGGTTGAGATTTATCTCAGAAATATCAGCTTCCCAAGTATCTCCACGAGTGCTGAGGCGCCTTGGCTGAAAAAAGATGAGAAGGCTAGGATGACAGGTTGTGCATAGGCACAAGCCACACCATAAAAGCTCAACACAGTGCAGAAGAAAAAGCAGATTTTCTACCAACAACTACCCATAACTGACACTCTGCTATGATCTCCTGTTACTAACTAGCCAGCAGAAGATAGGAGTAATACATTTCCCTTACACCACCTTTACCTCACCGACTCTTCAGGCATAGCCCAGCTGAAAACATCTCCCCTGTGATGGCATATTTATAAATGTCCCCTTCATCTTCAACCAGTTAATTTTACCATTTACAACTGTATGACTTAACTCAGTGAAATGTTTTAGGACACAGTCACAGCACAGCAATTATACTGTGCAGTATATTGCAGAGTCACAGAGGGTCTGAGGTTGGAGGCGACTCTGGACACCACCCAGGCTAACCCCGATGGATCTGGGGCAGCCAGAGCAGGTTGTCCAAGGCCATGTGCAGGTGAGCTTTGACTCTCTCAAAGGACACAGACTGCAGAACCTCACTGAGCAACCTGCCCTAGCATTTGACCACCCTCACCATAAAAAAGCATTTTCCTGTGTTTAAATGGAGTTTCCTGTATTTCTTTTTATACCTGTTGCTTCTGGTCTTCTCACTGGGCACTGCTGAGAAGGGCCTGGCTCCACTCCCGGTCCTCTCTCCCATCAGTTATTTATACACGTTGATAAGATCCCCTTGAGCCTCCTCCCAGCCAAACAGTCCAAAAAACAAAACACAGATGTAGGAATATGGCATTTTCAGCTTTCAAAGAAGTACTACTTGATTTATGCCATTTACAGTTTTATTGGAGCTAGTTCTGCTTTCTTTGAATAAAATTTAATTTTAACAAGATCACTGTGCCACATGCATAACTAATCACATAAGGGCCTGTACATTTATTTAAGCACCACTGCTTTTGCAACATGCCCTTAATAAAGCTTAATAGGCCACATACCCCAGCTCTGACAAGCCAGACTTTGATTATTTAGAGTTGAGTGGTTTCTTTGTTCTCTCCTAGTAAGAGATGTCACAACCATCACAGCCTGATTGGTACTTCTCATTGAACAGGAGAGAAATTCACACTTTTTATGTAGCCATTAATAAAGATTTTTGAAGGATAGAGAATTGAAAATGAAATATAAAGAACAGTATATTTAAAATACGAGATAACCTAGAAACAAAAACAGACACTGAACGGGATTTCTTTACAGAAGTTCTTAAAAAATATTTCTGTATTAACTATGAAGTAATTTAAAGACAGCCAGGAGGAATTTGAAACTAAAATTACACAAATTCTTTTTTGTTAATAAGTAACCATTAGCCTGGTTCAGATGACATAGGATCTTATTCTTCCCTACTTCATACTAATGTAAATCGTGAATAATGCCAAAGGATGCAGCACTTACTCCAGTCATGCCAGGGTGAAGAACAGGGACACGACCCTGGCAACCCCATGCTGCTGCCTCTGCAGGACTCATCACACAGCCCTTGGGGCTGCTTTTTGTAAATGCCTTTTAACTACAAAAAAGTTTGGAGGGTCTTTTCCTTTCATTGGTTTCTGTGCCAAAAATCTCTGCCTCTTTATTGACTTTGTGTGATTGTCTTTCTTGTTCCAAGGGAAAAAAATATTAAAAAATACATTGAGAAAAAGAGGAAAACGTATTGAAACCTGCACAACAGCAGCAGTGCTTGGTTTCCAAAAAAACTGAATAACAACAGCGAATATTGAAGTGGTTCATTGTTTTCAAATTTCTTTCGAAGGACTAAATAGAAACCACAGCACCACTGACAGCAATTTCGTAAAATTATACAAATGCCAGCTACTTGTTGGATTCCCACAAACAAGGGTCACGTGAAAATACAAAGACCCTTACGGATGGACCAGGGTGGTACCACAGTGGGACAATTCACAGTGAGAAACTCATTGCAGCTCCTCCCAAGGACCTGTGGACAATGCCCCCTCCTTGCTCAATGTAGAGCTGTGGTGAGTTCAGGCAATCAGTAAGGTCTCAAAATTAACTTTCTCAAAAATTTCTGTCTCTTTATCCACAGATAAGGGTTTGAAGAACAGAAAAAAAGCAGCTGCTACTCTTAGTACCACTTTTAGACAGAAAATGCATTTTCTGCCTAGTATTACCTTTTACTACTTGTAAATACTCACTGTGAAACTCTTGCCCATGTCGGTGGCTTGCATGACTCTGCTGTGTTTCTTCATGTGGGTAACTTCAGCAATGTGTTCGTGGTTTATGGTAACCCATATAGAAAGGGGATGTGATTCTGCTCTGATGGCTCAGCATCATCGCTTGACCCTCAAGACAGATCAGCCCCCACATCCTGCCTGGATTTGGTTCAAGTGCAATCCAGGTAGGTTCTCTGCTTGCTGTCAATATGACTAAGGAAAAGCTTCTCCAGAAATCATCAGGATGGGATGAAGTCCACCCAAATCCCATTCAGAAGCAGCAAATTCACCCAAGAGAGACAGCACTAAATAAGCCAGAGGAGGGAGAGCAGCAGTGAATATTTCATTGACCAGAAAGCTAGCACTATGTGCTTTATTGCTTCAAAAATCTAAAACTCTAGGCATTTACAACCAATGCAAAATGAATCACAAAAGCTTTGTTAAATGAAAACCTGTAGAATTTAAATTACTAAAACCAGGGTTTAAAATTCTGGTACAGTCTACCAGCTAAGGATAAATCCACGACCCTTGAAACAAAATAATAACTAAAGTAAAAAATGGTCACGGAAATCAGAAATGGCTTCAGAAACACAAGAGACTATATTGTTCCTGAAAACTCTTATTTCTTCCTCTGAATTTTCAAGTAGTCATCTCACAGATGTACCACATGAGAACTGTATCAGATCCAGCCAAAAAGGATGTAATCATAACTATTTTTACATGGCATAAGTCTCCTCTTTGATATTTTTTAAGAACACTGATAAAGTACTTCAAAGAGATACATGCGGTCATGCTTATCCTCCTTTCTCAACACAGTGTGTATTCCAAGAGCTGGAGAAGGACAGAAATTCAGCGTATTTTTAGCTGTCACTTATATTTCTATCTTTGCATGGGATTAAGGAAGTTTCTCCTTCTTCTGAGAAAAATTAAAGTACCAAGAATAAAACTGCAAAATCAACAACCAACATCTGCTCAACTAATATCACTGAAAGAAACCATTTCCCAGAGGAATTAACAACAACTGCATAAGCATGGATCAATATTGATATAGTCAAATTATCCAGATGCATGCACAGAATAATTTGTTGCTCCTGAAGATAAACTTGAAAACTTAACAATTGTAATTCCTCATTACCAAATGAAGATATTTGGTACGGATATGCATCCTTCTAATCCCAATAAAGAAAAGAAAGTGAATGCTACTACCTTGAGCAATAAAATTTATTTTTAAGTGATTTTATGAAAGATTTGTCAAATTATTTTAAAACTTTCTTTCACATTTCCAATGTATCAGCAATGTTCATGGGCTGGGAAACCAAAAAATCAGATTTATGAAAATCTGGCATCACTGATCATCATTTATCAGTAGTCCTGGCTAACTAGGGAGGTCCCAGTTGACTGGAGCATTGCAAACATGACACCCATCTACAGGAAGGGCCGGAAGGAAGACCCAGGGAACTACAGACCTGTCAGTCTTGACTGACCAGTCAGTGCCAGGGAAGGTGATGGAACAAATC
>NW_010166958.1:0-10067 GCF_000695765.1 Mesitornis unicolor
TCAAGCAGGACCTGCCCTTCCTGAACCAACGCTGACTGGGCCTGATCGCTTGCTAATTATTTCAAAGCACTGGGAGCTCCTGTGGGCTTGGTGGCCAAACTGTAGCTTCCATTTTCAGATAGAATCACAGCATGGTTTGGGTTGGAAGGGACCTTAAAGCTCCCCCAGTCCAACCCCTGCCATGGTCAGGGTCACCTCCACCAACCCAGGCTGCTCCAAGCCCCGTCCAACCTGGCCTTGGGCACTGCCAGAGAGGGGGCACCCACAGCTTCTCTGGGCAACCTGGGCCAGGGCCTCACCACCCTCACAGTCAAGAATTTCTTCCTAATATCCAGTCTAAATCTCGTCTTTCAGTTTGAAACTATTACCTCTTGACCTATCACTGCATGCCCTTGTAAAAAGTCCCTCCCCAGCTTTCTTGTAGGCCCCGTTCAGGTACTGGAAGGCTTCTATAAGGTCTCCCTGGAGCCTTCTCCAGGCTGAACAGCCCCAAGTCTCACCACCTGTCCTCATGAGAGAGGTGCTCCATCCCTCTGAGAGCAGTGTAGAGGGGGACAATCACCTCCCTCAGCCTGCTGGTCAAGGTTCTTTTGAAGATAGACTTTCCACTTCTAGCTAGACTAAGTGTGTAGTCATTATTATGAGTTATTAACACATCTGCTACCACAATGCCTGGACTCCTGGCTGATATCTAGGACTCATCCGTGTTAGCATGGTGTAAATAGCTGACCAACACAGGAAGTTTTGGATTCAAATATAAGGTGAGAAAATACAGTAGTAATGCTGATCAGCATGTTGGGTGCCTACCCGTTCTTGAAAGATAGGTAAAAGACTACTTAAAGAAAAAACACCCCTGAAGGTATATAAGATACTTAAAGACAATGAAGAGGAACAACGACAACTTGAAATGTCCATATTCATGCAAGGTTCCTCTCACTGTGTAGACTAGTACAAAAATAAACCCAAAAGCTGATGACTTTAATATCAGACATATTGGTGAGTAGGTCTAGCATGGGAAGAGAAGCCAATGTTTTGAAAGGATATGATGGTTGATAAGGAGAAAGTTCTTGAAAACAGGAGAAAAATATCTGATGTGGCAGTGAAGCAGTTAGAAGTCAGCAAAGGGAACCAAACAGAAGGTCACAATGAGACCTCGGAAATTCGTCTTTCCAAATGCTGCTGCCTGGATCAGAGGAATGTAAAGGCCAAAGAAGTAGATACTGCACTTAGATGTGAGAAGACAAGAATGTGAGTGATGTGGGTGAAATGAAAAGGTTGGATCCTGGGAGTGCTGCCTGAGATCCATCTGTGATGTGGATGAGTTGATCCAAGGGTGCCAGCCTGATGGGTATTGCTCATTGTCACCCATGTGTACCATTTCTGCACAGTCCTTATCTGATGTGTGCAAGTTCAGAGAAACCCTAACTTCATGTGTTCATCAATTAAAACAACAGTTGCCCTTTACGATGAGTAGGATAAGTGCTGTGGGTTTTCTTAAGAAGAGACTACAGTGGTGTAGGTTTGAGAGCCTTGTTCTGAGATTCAGATCTGCAGTCTGCTTCAAAGAGGCTTTTGAAGTCTTGAGGGAAACATGCTTTTAGCTTTCAGGGAAAGTGAGAGTACATGATCTCAACTTGCTGCTAATCTGATAAACTCTTTAGTTTTAATCACCCTGACAGTCTGTGGTAAACCGTGTGGTTAACTATTTCGGGTACAGTCACTTCTCTCGAAGCCACAGTCTGATGTAGTTTACAAGGCGAATTCTTTGATAACACAAAGATACAAGGGGATTAAATATCCCTTACACAGCTTAGCTGTTAAGATGCTCATAATACTTTTCATTGTTGCCTTCTTTGAACTTTATGACTTTTATTAAGTTACAAGATAATGAAAAGTAAAAAAGGGCAGAAAATATCAAAGCGAGAAAATGCTGGGTGGCTCTGAAAGAAAAGGGCGTTGCAGGACTGGGTCTGGGAGTTGCTGTCAGCAAATCATGGCTTTGTTTCAAGAAAAAGGCACTTTGGGGGTCAAGAGCAGATGCCAAATGTTGAACAGGGATCAGAGATTCAAGGCCCTTTCGCAGTCATTCTTGCCGGTTGCTAAGGCTGCATTAATTATGACTGCAGAAAACATGAAGACATGAGGACTGAGAAGTTTTACTGGTAATAGCTATTACTATTATGCATAAGCATAAAGGGACACACATCATGCACCCAAAGATCCCGAATGCCAGCCCTGATGCAACCAGTCTGTTTTATCTTTGAATTTCTCAGCCTTTAGCCATTAAATAATCATTAAGTTGTGCCTTTATCAACTTCTGGGTCTCCAGCTCAGTGGACTTTTCAAGTGCACTGAAATGATCTAACTTAATTCATTCCAGCTGATTGAGAAGTACATTTAGATGTGATTTGCTGATGACACAGCACTTCACGTCCTTGTTTTGGGACAAGTTATATTTCGGTATTTCACAGTGGGTTGGTTTGTGAAGTGCTGAGACAGAACTGAGAGTTTACTCCCCTTTCTAATGTTTGCTTACAGATGATTGCAATTTTTTATGGCTTAGTTTTGCCTCACTCTGGGCAGGCAGCAGCTCTAGGATATGATTGTGTACAGCTTCATTAGGAAAGTGTTGGTAGCGTTTCACGTTGCTGTCCTGGTTTTGATGGGACAGAATCATAGAATCAGTTTTTCTGTTCAGGAAAGCTGCATTTTTGAGAAGACTGCAGCACTCAATTTGATGGGAACAAAGTTGATAAGACACTTTGCTTTAGTTTTTGGCCAGCACTGCTATGCAGGTTGCCACAGTGATCAAGGTCTTCAGCAATTTTGAGTTAGCCAGGTGCAGAAGCTGGGGGAGCCAAAGCCAGGGCAGATGACCCAACTTGGCCAATTGAAGTATGTTATACCATAAACATCACGCTCACTATAAACTGGGGAGTTTGCTGGAGGTGGCCCTCTTTCCCCGACGGTCATCATTTCTGGAGGGTCTCACCCATCATTCCACTCCTGACACCTACTCCTCTGTTCGCTGTGATCATCACATTTTTGCTGGAGCTGTGGTGCTCGCAGTATTTGTTATCTAGCGTTCCCTGCTGGGAACACACAGCCCGCAATTACTATATAAGCTGAGTATAACTTTATGTACTTTGTATTTGTATTAGTATTAATAACAGGGTTTTTAAATTATTATTTTATTAAATCTGTTTCCATTTCAACTCACGGGTCTCCTTTCCTTTTCCCAATTCCCCTCCTCATTGGGTGATAGAACAACTGCCTAAACAAAGACAGTTGCCCATCTGCTGGGTGCAGGAAGAAAAGGCTCAAGAAAAGGCAAGCAGGGGCAGGCGCAGGGAGATAGGCCTGGTGCCTCCCATCACTGCACCCAACTGCTGCAGAGCATCCTTGCTCCAGCATCCTTTCTTCTCCAGAAGAAACACAAGAGATTTTAATCAGCCTGTCCTAACTTAGAAAATGTAGACAAATACAGGCTTCACATCACTTGTTGGAGACATTCCCAAGGGATTTTTTTCTGCATCCTGAACAAATCTAGACTTACAAAATCAATGGAAACAACTAAGTCCAATGTGAAGAAGGCTTTGGAAGGTGGGATTGTTCTAAAATTAAAACTAAATATGTTCACTTTCAATAGCTAATATTTTTTTCAAACATTCAGAGCCTCTCCTTGGGTTAGAGACAATTAAAGAAACAAAGCTTTGCTACCCTCGTGACATCCGCTTTCACCCCTCAGCTGTGATTTTAGCCCTGTGGCTGGGAGCAGAATTAGGCTTCCTTCACTGAGCTCTGGGCATGATCCGGTATTGATAAGACAGAAATCTGTGGGAAGTCTTCAGTGAATAAGGTAGAAGCACAGCATGTCCTGATTCTCAGGCTTTCTATTTGCAGAAGAATGCCCACCTCTGCCAACGATCGAGTTTGCTGATGTTACTGCTGAAAGGTATCCACTGGGGACCAGACTCTATTACGAATGTGTCAGTGGCTACAAGAGGAGAAGTGGCCAGTACTTGGGAATTCGGTGTCAGAATACACAGCAGAAGACTTCAGGGGACTACAAGGGACTTGCTTCTTGGGACTACAAGGAGTTTGAATGCGTTGGTAAGTGATTACTGTCCTTTTTCAACATTTGTAGAGGTGTTTTTTGCAATGAGTCAGTATAGGACACATCTGGCCATTGCCCTAACAAATGATCTTTTGCACTCATCTTTGCAAATTAGAACTTACAGCCACTCTATCCTGCCTCTAAAAGTTTGGGTGCTCTGGCTTTGCTCTGCTATTTGTCCTGCTGTAATTCAGCAAATATAAATTCTCCCACAGAAGAAAAAATTTTGTTGTCTACGGCTCCCTTGATGGAGTTAAATTCTACGCAGAAGCTGGAAAGAAATACACAGAGCCCTATGTCTCAGAAGAGAGAAAACCTTTCAGAGTCTAACCAGAAAGGTAAGTAAAAGCCCATTCATTACCATAACACTGCTCCCACTGATTTTCATGGAAGCAGTGTAAGAGTAATGAGATTTTTAAAATATTTTGACAGAGAGAAAGAAACAATTGCTATATCTTAGCTGAACAACTGATACTGTGTAAGCAAATGAGTATTTTGTATCTTAACAAAGAATTAGGAAGGCTTGGTATATCCTGCTTGTCTATATTTTGTAAGAGTACAAACCAGGTTGTTTCAAGAACAAAAGCAGTAGGTAAAATCTGTCTGCTTTTAACCATCTGCTTCCTCGTGACCCCACAGATTTTTGTGGTCCTCCCAGGACTGTTCCACATGCCTCTTTAAGCCTGAACAGACGGTATTATGTGGGACAAGTACTATATTTCAAATGCCAGAGCGGTTACGATAAGCGACCCCCGACCTCTGGCACCCGCAGCTGCAAGAAGGTGAATGGCAAAATCAGGTGGACCTCACTTCGCATGCGATGCGCCAATGACAGCAGCTACAGCGATGAGTGGCTGCCACAGACTACAGAACCAGGTATGATGGTTGCTTTGGTATCACATCAATGTCATGACCTATTCCTGCAGGGTCTGGACCCCCCAGCTCAGCTCATCACACCTGCTTGAGGTTCAAGATGCAGATCAGTGACCTCAAGGCTCTGACACTGATGGAGATGTCACCTCCGACTGATGGAGGTGACATCCCTGGGGGGGACATAGCTGCATAGCACTTTGTCTTGGGCGTCCTTTCATACTAACTGCAAAATTGCAGGAATTTGGGAGTGGATAGAGCAGCGCTGTCACATACTAAGAAGAAAAAAGTAGAATAAGCCTTTTTCTTTTCTCCTTCCTCCTGGCAGCTATAGGTCATCTGTTATCACTTCACAGTATAGTACTCCAAAAGGTGTATCTAAGCACCTCTTGTGATTGCTCAGGGTTTTAGGACTCAGAGTTTAGCTAGTCCATAGCTAAAAATGAATGATGGGGCTTGATTGTTAATTTAGCAGCCAGGATGCTGTTTTGAACAGCAAGACCACCAGTATTGCACTGTAGTCGTTATGGACCCAGATTCCGCAGGACATGCATCACTGTGGTCTGGTAGCTTGAGTTTCACTGCTCAGGGAGCCAGAAGGACTCTCAAGTAAGGCTGCAAAACGTCTGTTTCTTGCTTTGATACCCTTAGATGGGTTAATGCAAAAAAAAAAAGGACCTTCATGGCCTCTAACTCATCAAAATTACCTCTCTTTTCTGAAGGCATCTTGCCTAACTCTATAATGAATTAGTTCAATATGCAGAGAGAAAACAGACCCCCTTTACCAAGCATCTGTGACAGCACTGAGGCTCTTGGGCCATCTCTGGGGGGCACACAGAGCTGTCGTAGGTGGAAGGACCCAGATGTCCACCACCTCCACAGTCCTCAGGCTTTCATCACCTTCCCAACCTCCTCTGAGGTAGAGGATTGCTGCGGGCTGATTTTGATAGAGGCAGCAACTAACACAAGATTGACACAAGAGGACTTTTCCTACCAACAGAGAGTGGAAAAAACTGGTTTTCACCAGTAGTTTGGGAATTTAAGGGAAAATTCATATTGCAGAACTGTGGATGTCTATTACTATTGATGCCTACATCTAAGCTGGACTGGCTTTGTAACTGTTAGAGTGGGATGGGTGTTGGTGGTGCTGTGTTAGCTGCCCTAACCCACAAGCCCTATTTTAGCATGAGATGAATTGCACCCTTTAAAGGCTTGTTTCTCCCAGTGACTATAGCAGAGCCCAGATGACTATCTCAGAGGCCACATCAATGTAACAGTAGGTGAGATGAGTGACAGCCCTTGTGACCCATACCAGGCCATGTGGTAGGGCAGGATGGTTTGGGCAGGCTCTTTTGCCTGCTGAGCAACCTCTCAGATGACCTTGTGCCGTCGTTGCCTCTTGTAGCTGCTCTGACTGTGAGTATTAATCATCTTACTCACTAGACACACTATTTCAGCATTAACCCAAGACTTTTTCCCATTCTTCACAGATCCGACTGTTTCCCTGTGGTGCCCAGTTCAGAGTGTTTCAGGTACAGCAGTCACCATTTGTTGTTTGGTCTTTCCTTCTCCTTCAGGACAGTAATTTTTTTTTTCCTTTGATAATTTAATTTGGTATTGTTAGGATGAAGGATCTTCTTGCTATGGTGGAAATAACCCATCAACATACCAGTCCTAGAAAACGATACAATCTATTGAATAGTCAGAGATTACAGTCATTTGAAATTTTAAAATTAGGATTATGAACAACATGAGACTGGATGATGAAATACACCATCTTGGCCTTTAATTCAACAGAACGATAATTCCAGTTTCCTGCAAAATTACACTCAAAGCTGAGTAGCTTGTTGTAATTAATGCAACAAAAATGTATTCCCCCAAAGTGTTGCCTTCCTTTTTGTTATGATGTGACATCTTTAATGGGCCTAGGTAAGGAATATCATCCTCTTTCTCAATTCTCCTCCCCAGCATTCAGCACAAAGAGATTTATCAAGAGATCACTCTTATGGGACCTTTTGTTAAAAACGTGCCCATATTTCTTACTAGCTCAAGTTCAGAGCTTCCTCTTCAGGATAAGGGAGAACTTCAATGAATTTCTTGCACTGAGGAATTTTTGGGCTACATTTCTGAGGAAAAAAAAGAGGTCCTGTTCGAAGCCATGTTTCCAAATCCTAGCTTGGTACCTTGAAAGTCATCCTTCCCAGTCTTATGCAAAATAGAGTTCTTAACTGGGACCCATTCCCTGAAAGATACAGTTCACTTCATGCTCATCATTAGCAGATATCAGATCAGCACATATGTTGATATCCAGGCTGGAAATGCCTATTGATGGCCAAGAGTCAAACATAGTAATTATTAAGTCTGCTGTGTAGAGGGAGGGCTGTCAGACCTAGCCTGGCTCTATCCTCATCACTGCTTTAAGAAGAGTAAATTGATACAAAAATCAATAATTTCTCTCTCTTTGTAGGTCCAACTGAGCCATTCTCTTCCTCATCTGTGATACTGCAAGTGACAGGTATGCATTTTGTCAGTTGGGCTCAGACTTGCCCCCATCCCCCAGAGCAGTTACTTTGCCTTTCAATTTGCTGTTCTACCCAAGAGATCCATCCCTCTTGTAAGAGCTCATACACTGCAAGGCACATCTATGTCCATGTACTGGCTGAGAAACCAGTAAAGAAAGTGTAAATAGAGACTGTTTAAGCACTTAAGCTTTTTATAGAGAGGTTTACAAAGACTCATAAGGGGTGTACAACAATTGATCAACCAAAAGTCTAGTTTTTAAATGAAGCCATTTTCAGATTCTTTCTCTGAGACTTTCTGTGAATTCAGTGAACAACTTCAAATGGAAAAAAAAAAAAACCAGGAAAAATGTAAATATTTAAATGATGTGTTTCTTTCACATTTTCAAAGGAGTAAAAAAAAGGGTGAGCAAATAAATTGTTTTCTCACAGCTAAACTGAAGAGATTTTCTTCTCCCCCTCCCCATCTCCCATTCAACAGTTAGCTGCTAAAATAGAAATTATTTTACTGTGCGTGTGCTCAAGACTTTGTACAACGGCTCTTGATTCCAGCTGGAGTCTGCTGAAAACTGTAGTGCACATTATAACCAGGAGGAATAGTGGAGTGAGATAAAGAAAGCGAAGGTTGAGTATGCAAACTGTGCCAGAGACCACAGCATCAAAAGCTGCTGGTTATTTGGCCATGGTTGCTCTCTTGTTGCCCAGGTCCTCTCTGGCTGGGTCCTGTTTGCCCCAGGGAGCAAAGCAATGGGGCAATATTGAAGAGCATAGGAGCAAGATGAGCCCCTATCCCAGGTCTTGCCCATTTTTTCCCAGCTGGAGTAATTGCAGGAATAATAATAATAAAACCGGGTGCTAATTGTGATGATTTTCTGTTTCAACAGCTACCTTTTTTGTTCTGCTTCTCATTGCTGCTGTCATTATGTGACCCACCAAACAGAGAATACAGTAAGTGGGAAAGAACCAGGGAAAATATGAAATCTAAAAAAGATGGAAGAGCTACCAACTGGATCAGCCATCTGACTATTGCTGAATATTTTCTTTGGTGTTAAATGATTGACCCTGGATTTCGGGTTGTCTGGTTCAGCTATTGCATACTGGCATAAGAAAAGGAGGAACTGAAGCTTTTGAAATCAAAAAGCACGCTTTGTCCCAGCCATTGTGGGACTGAAAATGGCAGTTCAAATAACGGGTGGAAAATAAATCCCATGGGGAAATTAAGATTAATTATGCAAATGTGTTGGTTTCAGATAGATTACACAATCAGATGTTTTCTCTCTAGCTAGCCTGTGGGAAGTCTGGTGGACCATCTGCCACCATGACCACGTAATTCTTCTTTCATCCCCCTGATTTCTCAGTCATGTCATGATAACTTTGTACTTCAGACTTATTTTAGTCTGGCCTCCTCGCTGTTTCTATTACTACAGCGAGATGCACAAAGGGTGTTCCTGTTCACAGGCTCCCCAGCCTAGTTAATCCAAGATGTGCCTATCTGACACTTGGGAGTTCTCCTTTTCTCCTCTCTCTTTGCTAATCCTCATCCTTATTTCTCTTCATGTTCCTTACTTGTTGCTTATGGGCTCTGCTTCTCTGCTGAATCGGGATTTTTCACAAAGAGAAGAGGAAGACCTTGTGAAACCACATCAGCAGTGGTTCTTTGCAAGTTCACGATAGGATAAAGCCATAGCAAGCATAGACAACACTTTGAAACCTCTTAGTGAAGATGGTCAACCATGGTGAAGATTGCCTGGGAGACTGTGGGATTTCTGAGAATATGACAGGTAAAAAACTGTCAAGAATTATCTACATTTCACTGTCCCTGTGGTGCAATAAGTGATGAAATAACCAATACCAGGTGAAATAGTAACTGAGATCCTAAGTGGTGTCATCTGCAAAAAGTACTGTGTGGTTCCTCATAGTAAATACAGATGAAGCCATAGAAATCCCAGCCTCTTCCCAGTTGTAGCAGAGTCCTTTTCCTGCTGTAGAGAAGACTTCTCAGGGAACTGTGGTTCAGATCCACAGTCATGAAATCAATGCCTTGCCACAGAAGAAACCAGATTGCACCCACAGCTCCAAAACCAGCAGTGGCAAATGAGGAGGAAGGCTGGATGATCAAATCCAATGTGTGAAGGAGGCAGAAAATATTATGGCTTAATTCTTATGGGAACAGAGTGACTTTCCACTTACAGAGCATGGGTGGAGGGAGTGCACCCCATCATTGACAGATGGGGAAAGAGCCCTGCCCGAAACTGCTTCCCAGAAACACTTCTCCTCCTACCCTATAGCAGATGTATTGCTAATATAACTACAGCCTTTCCCTAGAGACCAGGTACATATGGACCACTCGCCCAAGCACATTAGATGATGGCACCGTCATTACAGCCCACACATCACCTTCCCCACAAAGAGAGATGGTGGACACCTCATGTCCCCCCATTCCTTCCCTACCCAGAGAGGTCAGTGCAGTCAGACTTCTCCTCACACTGCTCCTCTTGGAAAAGGAAAGTAAACTCATTTACCCTCTTCACATAAGCTGAAAAATCTTACTGGACTCCCTC
>NW_010166958.1:10098-24220 GCF_000695765.1 Mesitornis unicolor
AGACACATGCATTTGTCATCGCCCCCTTCTTCCCAATTATTTTGGACTAGTCTCTTCTACAGGTTACTACATTATTGCTTCAGCTCAGAGAAGGATGCTGCAGATTGTGGCAGTCAATTAATTTGACAGGTCCTTTTGTAGCTGCAGAGCACCAAAGAACGTAGCGCAAAGGCATTTGAGGACAGACTCAAGCATGCATAGTACTTGACATGTACTTGTATCGTTGGGTATTTGTGAAGTTTGAATAGTCTTCTGCCACATTATAGCCACGTTCAGCTCGGTAGGGTGAGGTTCCTCTGACAAAACACAAGCATCTATGTCTGACAATGGGAAGGTTTTCTAAGTCCCCTTAGAAAACAGTTCATCTCACCCCATAGCCTGCATACATATGCGTATATGTGCATATTTAATTATTTATGCCACATGATATACACTTACATATATACTTTATTTTATATATACAGGCCAAATTACTCATGGTCTAAAGGCACCTGTTTCTCTGCATTGACTCTAAATTATTTATGGCACATAATATACACTTACATATATACTTATCTTTATTTTATATATACAGGCCAAATTACTCATGGTCTAAAGGCACCTGTTTCTCTGCATTGACTCTAAATGATGCCTAGATTGGCCAGATTAGCTCGAGATGCTCACATGGTGTATGTCAAAAGCTGAATGAGATTAATCCTTTCCTTACAATTCAGGAAGCATGACACCTTAGTGTAGTTTTCTCTATTGTGATAGAGTGTATGTGTCATTGATTTACTGGTTTGTATTCCTGTTGAGTTATTCTCACTCCATAGCCTTGATATTTATATTTTCCATGGCTTTTTTATTCCTGTTGGAATAGAACCTGTTTGTACTATGTGTCTTTATAAAGATGGATATGTAACGGTCTATTACATGCTGTTATTTTGTATGGGAGCAATCAACAACCTGTATTTACTCAATGAATGGTAGGTTTTCACACCTGTCAGCAGTTCTGAAGGCTGCAAGCAGTGGTATTGAACTCTTCTGCTTCATTCAGTCGATGCACATTATTTATTGCTACCGTCCCTCTGTTAAGCACTGCAGTTAGGCTGGCATGGCTTGTCCTGCTCAGGACATTTCACTGCAGAAGGTTAGTATTTCATCTGCTCCTAGCATGCAAATTTTCATGCAGATAACGAGCAGAGATATGTGTCTCCTACTGCTCCGGTGGTTTTTCCTCCATTCATCAGTCAGCTTGGCTCAGGGGTTCTCTCTCCACATTTTGTCTCTTTTTCTTGGAAATTAAGGGAGACTCACTGCTTGTAAGGGACCTTTCAGCAACAGTGGGTTACAGACTGGACAACTATTACGGGTTTTAATTTTCCTAGCTATTAAAGTCTACATAGATAGCCTGAAACCAGGTCACCTCCAGCATGGGAGCTGCATGTGTACTTTATTGGGAAGCTGTAACTCTCAGTTAAATTGTACTTTGCCTCTTAGGAGGGCTTGTTTGCTCTCTGGAGAAATAGTTGTATCTGAGCCTTGATTCTTCAACACAACATGCAGAGAGCCCGTGGAAACCAGTAGGACCCATGCTAGAAGCAGAACACCACCACTAGAAGAGGCTGTGGCCAAAGTGACACCATCAGTGTTGTGCTTGAGTCTCCATGGCCACTCTCGCTTCTTTTACATGAGATGTGCTGGTTGATATTTTTATTTTGTAGACTTTGATTTTCTCAGCATGGAACAACTAAGGAACTATAACAATAAATTGTTCTGGATGTTTGAAAGGCAGCTTGTACTTCTTGCTATTGATCTACACTTTGAAAAAGACAAGATTTATTTTCTGTTACCCTCTCACTTTAACAAAGGGTATGACAAACTCAGCAATGCGTTGCAGGAAGGTTTATTCTAGAGACCTATGCTAAATCTCATATCACACAAGCACTGTCACACTTAACCTTTAAAATGCAGGAGAAGACTACAAATATTTGGGCAAGAGGATCTCCAGTAATGATGTCTCTAAATTAGATAATGGAAGCAATTAATAGACTTGTATGGTCTAATGGCAGTGGAGCCCCTAACCCTTACCAAGAAGTGGAAATACGCATACTCCTATACCACGGCTAGGAACCCAAATATGAGAAAATGTGTTTTTCCAGAAGCCTGCAGTGTAAGAGTCAGTTTGCACATTGTAATGCATCATCATATATGAGTTCATATAGAAGTCTCCATGTAAGTTGGTCTCATCATAGTGGAGATAAGAGGAGTCTAGAGACACTCAGCTATCAAATGCAGGTGTCCATCCAGATAAACAGTTTTCCAAACCCCATGGACCACATCAACTATGTCTCCACTGACTCTACTGGGGAGGTCAGCTCACATGGAGACACCTACAGATTAATCTGATTCCCTAAAGACAGGTATCTGCCATGATCTGAGACACCCACGGGTGTCGGGGCATCTACATAGGGCTGGAAGCTACAACACAGGACCTATGGGATGCTTGTCCTCTGCACTGATAGCTGGCAGTTAAGCAGCACGATTTGTTTGTGCCCAGCCTGCAGAATTACCCCCACGTGTAGACACCTACTATGAGATGTCCCGATCAGTGAGACGGATCCCAGTCCCACAAGCCATCAAGACTTGCAGAATCTGCCACTCACCTCCGTAAATGCATCGCTGAAGAAACCTGATAAAAACATTTCCTGCCACCCTAAGACAAATTAATTTCTCATGTTTAAATTTAAGCATGTTTTTTTGGTCTGCAATGGCAGATTAAAAAAAAACAGTAATAGGTCAGGAGCTTACGCACAGTTACCGTTATCGTCAAAAATGGCCCATGTCTGAGACAATTCAGATGGTAGAGATAAGGCTGAGAGGGAGTGCAAGGAGGCAGTGGAACAGTACAGATCTGCCTCTCAGTAACAGCCTTAATGCTGCAGCTACCTACACATTTTCTAGATTCATTTTTCTTTTTTTCTATAGGAATAACAGCGTGGCGGGGCAAATATGTGCTCACCAGGGCAGTATAAAGGCATGTGAGCAAAGCCTTCACGAAGCACCAGCTCCACCAGTCATTTCCAGGTCTCTGATTCTCTAATTATTTTCTCCTCCAGTTTTTCTACAGAAGAAATTTAGCAAAGATACTCCCTAACTAGATTTCATTTGTAAAGCTGCAGGGCAGAGTGGTTCTTCTCCAGAGCTCGGAGTCCGGCAATGCTGCTGTGTAAATGGTTTGGGCTTTTTGCTAGAAACAAAACTGAATCTTTCACCCTGCCAACAGCCTCCACCTTCCCTCATCTTCCTAAAACAGCCCCTTCATCCACCTGATGTACCAGCTATGTGCACAGGGTAGGTACCAGGACCCACCTGCAATGCCCAAGAAGCCCAGCAGTGCCAAGGGCTCTCAGAGCAATGCTCAGAGCCCAACGATGCTTAGAGAGGGGAGATGTCACCGTGGGTGTCCCCAGGAAACCTCCCACCTGCTCAGGGAAGCTGGTGGCGGCGCCACTGCGAGCTGACAAGAAAGTTGATTTCGCTCGGCAGGTCTGGGTATCAGAAACACCCTGCTTCAGTGTTTCCAGCCCGAAATTCTCAGAATTTCCATTTCAAGGGGAATTTGGAAACTCTTGGGGTTTTGTTCTGATTCAGACTGAAACCACATTTTGAAATAACAAAATTTCCTGTGCACGAGTAGCCCTGTTTTCCAGCTCGCTCTGCTCAAAACCAAAGGTTCCCCTCTACTCCAATTTTTAGTGTTTTCATACTGCTGAAACTCCCTCAGTCCTCAGTAAAGTTCTGACTTAAGGCGGAGTAAGAGGAAAATAACAAAACTGAAGGTTTTCATAGTCTCCTTCTTAGTCTTAACTCGCAGCGCACAGTAAAATGAAGATAATTCTATCTCTGTTTTATGGATTGGAAATGGTGGCACTGAAGAGACTTAGTAAACCAGTTTCAGTCCCGGTCGTGTGCTCCGAACAGAGTAAGATCTCCAAGCCTCAGGAGCAAATTGCTGTTTATCATTTACTCATATAGAAATTTGCTAAAAAAAGTCCATTCTCTTAGTCTCCAACTAGGAGAATGTGAGCAGGTTACTCAGAAAGAGATTAAATTCAGGAAACATGACTGCTGCAAGAGACGTGTGTAATTTGTCAGAAAGAGAGTGCAAGTTTACGTTATAAGTACTTTACAGAAGCCAATGTGATACTTAGAAAGCGAGCACTAGTTCATAGCAGGAGACCTGGCATCTTGGATCTGAACATATTAATCTCACTGATATCGTTATGGCATGTGGGGGAAAAGAAAGGCATTCCCGGCGAATACCCTGGGAGGTATGTAAAAATTGTACAGATACAGCATAGAGCCTCTCAGTGTGAACTCAGCACGAGCAGTGTGAACTCTACACATGGTTTTCCTCTTCCCTGTCTTCCCCACTTTGAAATCTTATTAATACCTCCACGTGTGGTCTGAGATCCCCATTTTCCTCCCTGCCGAAGGTTTCCTCCCAGCCCAGCTTACAACTGGCCTAGCAGAAGTTTTTCCTCGTCCCCATCTACTCATTTGCTACCTCTATGCAAATATGTTCAATGATGCTGTTGTTTTGAAGGTGCCGTTCCCCTTTTATAAGACCTCAGCAGACTTTTCTGCTGTCTCAAACCTTTAGTTCATATGTTCAGAGCCCTTTCATTTATCTCACGCTGTGTTTTGCTTTAGGAGTTGCTGACCATGATGTTAGCCCTTTGATTCAATAAAAGGCATTAAAGATCAGACAGAAGATTCAGCAGAGATGCGAACATCTGTGATTCTTCATTCCTCCATTGAACTGGCCAACAATAATATTTCACATATTTAGATGAGGAATGAGGAGGGAGAATTGTTTGTCAAGACTCCAGGCTTTCCAGATTATCTGGTGACCTTGGAACAACAATGCATAACCTATGAAAATAGAGATGATGTTTGTTTTTCAATAAAGTGAACATTCCTCTCTTCTGATAGCTCCCAGCAAGATAAAGCAGTTAGGCTGGTGGAATTAGATTATTTTTTCCCTTTTTATAGATCCACATTCAACTGAAGATGGGCAATTCCTGGTGGGACCTCCTGTGAGACTCAGGAAACACCTTTGGTGGCTTTGAGCCTCATTTCCCAGGAAAAAGCCTGTCCCTGCAGGGTGAGATTAAGGGATGCACACTCCTGGACAACCAGCTGGGAGCTCAGCTTGGTAGTGCCAAACAGCACATGTTTTGTGCAGAAACACATGCAGTTCATTTGCTGCCTACATAAAAGAGATCAGCAGATCCAATAGCTTCAGTGTGTCCAACCCAGCAGATGGAGATGGCATCTCCTTTGCCCAGGAGATGGCAAAGCCCCAGTAAGGTGCTCCCAGTCTGCCTTTCCCATGTGGCAGCCAGAAATGCTCCTGGAGAGCTTTACAAATAAGCATATTGTATTTACTGTTGCGAAATGTTATAGCTGCTCAAAATCTGAACGCATCAAAGGAGTTTTGCCCAGCTGCTTTCTCAAGCAGAGGGCAGATGATGCAATTCTCTTGATTTTCCCATCTCCTTCTTTCTTTGGGGACAGGATGTGACAACATGTTGTTCGGTTCAAGAAGTTTGAACCATTGGTTCAATTGGAAAAGGAATAAGCAAGCGGCATGATCCAGCCCTTTGCAGTGAAGCAAGCTTAGATGGTAGTAGAGCCCTCTGTGAGCTGCACGCCCATTCAAACAACCCCAGCAAGGCGATGCAATGAGCAATTTGGCTCACAGCATCCCTGCACAGTTCCTGGGCAAAATCATTTTTCTTTTGTGTCTAAAATCCTAGCGACCCACTAATGCCCAGAGCTCTCCTCAGAGACAGACAGACATGCAGCAAAAGGCAAAATTACCTTCCTATCTCAGTGCAGCTGTGTCTTCGCAGTGGACAGAGGAGTTTCCCACCTCGGTGGGGGCACACACATGATGCATGGAGTGGCTCTGGGCTCACCAAAGGGCTGTATCACTATTTCCCATTCATAGCCAGGGGCAGCAGAAACCAGAGCAAATCAGACAGAAGCTGCCTGTCAGGATGCTCCTGGATCTGGGGACTGCGGGGCTGAAGCAGCCCTCTCAGATCCAAGCTGCGGTGCTGTGTGAAGCATCTCTGATATCTGCTGGAAGGCGGTTTCCAAGTTGAGTAACATATTTTTTATTTGGTGTCCTATGTATTTTACATGTTTGCTGTGAAGGGGAGACTATTTCTGGGTACTGACAGGGAAAAAGGTCCTGTAGAGAGCCCGGGAAGCTGGTGGAAGGGTGACTCATGGGTTGGTTGGGGAGCAGGGGATTCCAGCATAGCCTGGGAAGCAGGGGTGGTGGGGCATGGGATGGGCAGGAGTGAGGATGAATGCGATTTCAAACCCAAGTGGGTGTGAGAGGTGGCTGAACAAGTCAGAGGAAGCCCCATGAGCAGCCCCAGAGGTGTCTGCAGAACTCTCAACCTGAATCAACACTGATGGTTTTGCCTCATCAGTGATCTGCGTCAGCATTTGAACTGAGGAGCTAAAATCCATCAGGGCAGGAGACCTGGGACCACAGGGGATATCCAGCAAAGGGGAGTGTGAGGGATATTCCTACTTTCTCCTCCTAAAAGGCCAAATATTATCCTACTGCACTGAGTGACACAGCTGGCACAAGCGAGTGCTATTGCTGCTCTCACCATGGCAGCAGAAGGTGACAGGAGCAGAAGTCCACGATGCTACCAGGTACTGCCCAGTGGTCTGTGGTGGGATCTGGCTGCCTGCACTCAGGTCTCTGGAGCCAATGGAGATGCCCTTGGGGAACTTGCCTGGCCTCTGGCTACTGGTCCAGGTGGGTCCAGGCATCCCCAGGATGCTGCAGCAGATCAGCCAGCCCCACTGGATATCTTGCATACCTCAGAGCATCTCCAGTGGCCCAGGATGCCTCTGTTCATGAAGCTGAGCCATGCCTGGATCTCTCCTTGCTGCAATCAGTGGCGCATACAGAGACACTGACATGAAGTTGTCTGACCCTTCAAAGAGGTTTGTCCTGGGTGAGTGATGAGACCCAGGAGGCTGAGGAACAGCTCTTAAGCTGAGAAGTTCAGGCTCAAACTGGTTTGTGTGAGCTGTTTGCACTGTCATCCACTTTGTTCATGCACATCCATAGGAAAAGTAACTGGAGTCTGATGGTGACACTTCTGTAGGTGTTACCGCATCTTCAGATTTGATTCGGACAGCCCATCTCCTGCAAGGGTGGGTACCTGCAAGGTACTAGGGCAATACTAGCAGCAGAAATTTCAGTAGGAAGCAAATTTTGGTACATATGTAAGGTGACCCTACAATCCAGCACTGGAGCAAATAATTTATATTGCGAACTACTCAGAAACTAAATTACATGGCATACATTGATCTTTTACACCCATTGAATAAATTTCACAAAATCAGTTATACATAAATCTGCAGAAGAGGTTCAGAAGTAGAGCAGAGAATGAAATTATCCAACCAGTGTATCACAGAAATTTATCTTTGACAGGTCAAAGCCTGATATATGTCTGATCCCTGAGCCTAGCTGTCTGACACCTCAGCTCCTGCTCTCAAGGTACGTGGCCCAAAATCAAGCAAACAAAAACATGCTAGCAAATTTACATAAGCACAGTCTGCATGTAAGTTCAGGGATAGGGAGCCTAGTGATTAATGTAGGATATTTCCTTCCTTCTCCTTGTTTTACCTATCTACAGACTTCAAGAGGGCTGGGATGTTCGTCCTATGCTTAGCTGTTCTCCTCCTTTCACCCTTTTCTCTTTCTTTATCCTTTGCTGTGGTCATTGGCTGTGTTGGTCAGAACGTATCTGTAGGATAATCATTGGGCTCTTTGCTTTCCTGGCCCCAGGATGAATCACAAAATAATTGAATTTGGGAGTGAACTCTTAAGACACTCTAGTCCAGACCCCTACTCAAGCAAAGTCAGCTAAAGTAGGTTGTCCAGGGCTGCATCCAGTTGGGTTTTGAGTATCTCCAGCAATGGAGACTCCAAAACCTCTCTGGGCAACCCGAGCCTGACCCTTCCCAAAGAGGTGAGGGACAAAGCAGCAGATTATCAGTGTTGTCTAATGAGGATTGGAAGGAACTATGATCTGTCTATGAGCATGGAGAAAAAGGAAAAAAGAAAAGGTTAAGTCCTGCTGGGTAAGAAGCTCAGATTTCCTTGTCCATGGGCTCTTAGTCACCTACCCCTCCACAGTAGCCATTGCAAGGACTGGTTATAAGAGCTGTCTCCAAGGGTGGGCAGCAAAGCAAACCAGCTGGAGGCTCTGCTGACCTCTTTTTCCCTTGTATCAGAGGACGTGGTGCTCTGAGAGACAGAGCTGGAAAACCACTAGAGAAGGAAGTAGGATGGACGCTGCACAGGATGTGTGGTGAAAGCTCCCAAGCCTTTTACACCCAGGACATGAAGTGGGGCTTATTATCGGGGACAGCTGCTGTCAAACAGAGAAACCTGGTCCCTCCCATAGAGCTGGGTCAACTCATTCTCCAGCTCCCCCAGAGTGAGGACCTGCACCTCGTTCTTGTCGTTCTCGGCAATGACCGCCCAAGCCTTCCTGTGGTTGGTGTCCACCTCGCAGCACACACCCGACCAGATGTGGCTGGGTATATTAACTCTCCCCTTGGCAATATAGCTGTTCCCAGGCACAGCTCCCACGACGACGTAGGTGGTGTTACAGCCCTTGGTCCTCGTGATCATCATTTGCTGCTCGTAGTTATTCCAGGCACCGCCGTTGAGTTTCTCATTCTGGGGCACGATGTTGGTGAGGGTGAAGGTAGCCGTCCTGCTGGTGGTGTTGGAGTGATGGCTGCTGGGGTTCAAATGGCCACGGTTCAAACCTGTCAAGTTCTTGTAGTCTTGGAGAATCGCCTGGCTGTTGCTGATTTCCTCTAAGCTGACTTTGGAATACTTTAAGAGGGTGTACTCTCTTTCCATAGATTTGGGATAAGTTGGACCAATCAGCTTGACAGGTAAAGAAGAGGAAAAGGTGTTAATATAGAGGGTGGGAGCAATGGAGCAAGTTTCCCTGGAGCAGAAGTGTCTGAGTGCTGAACACCCAGTTTTGATCATCTCAGTGTATGAAAATGCATGAATCAGAGAAAAATCATAAAGCTGCCCCTCCCTGATGAACACAAGTGATTTAAAACAAAAAAAGAAAGCTCAGAACAAGCTGGAGCATAAGAAGTCCCACGTGAACTTCTTCTCAGTGAGGGTGACAGAGCACTGGACCAGGCTGCCCAGAGAGGTTGTGGAGTCTCCTTCTCTGGAGACATTCAAAACCCGCCTGGCCGTGTTCCTGTGTTCCTGTGGTCTAGGTGATCCTGCTCTGGCAGGGGTTGGACTGGATGAGCTTTCGAGGTCCCTTCCAACTCTTAACATTCTGTGATTCTGTGTAATTTGACTGCTCTCAATTTGACTTGTGACCTTTGAAATCCAGCCTGCAGCCTGCGGTGGGAGTGTGGGTGGACGCATGAGACGATGAGCATTTTCCACTCCCGGGTTTGAAAGGTAACTTTGACAAGATATCTTCTCTATCACATCTGGTTCTCTTTCCTCCCATATCCACATCCCACGTCTGTCCAGGGCTCTCTCCAGTGTCTCCCAACCCCATTAACCACATCCAACCTTCATCACCTGCATCTAATTACGCTATCGTCAGCCCTGGCCTTTGCTCTGTTCAGTTCCATTTCCACAAGTGCTCTCACAGTCTCTATGAAAGGTTTTCATGCATTTTCTAATCCAATCTGTCAACACTGTAGTGTTTTACAAGCCTGGGGAAAACAAGCGCAGAGATAATCACTTTGAAGGCTGGGTGTCTTACAAAGTCCTTGAAGGTAAACAAGATGGGAAGAGGAGGAGCAGAAGAGCTGTGGAGCCCACAGAATTCCCAGGAGGAGATGAGGAGGACTCAGCCCCTTCTGCTTTGCCCCTCACTTGGGAAGAATCATGTGTGGTTACTGCAGGTGATATCACACTCCTGAAACAGGCTTTCTCTAGCCCCATACACAGAAGATGTGTTGGGAAAGCAGCCCCAGGGGAGAGGCTTCCCTGGGAGGGCTGTAGTTCATCACGAGGATGAAGATTTTTGCTCAGTAAGCAAAAATACCTCAATGCAAGTGGGATCCGCTACAGCAATGCTAATAACACATCAAGGAGTTGGTCTGTGCCAGGGAGCACAGATGTGCTCCTTCTGAAGCATCACTGAAAATAAGTGAGAAATGACCAGCCTCTTAAGGGAGGTCTTAATCCCCAAAGAGACCTGGGGAATCTAAGTACTGAAAAAAGACCTCTGAAGAAAGTTAACAACATCACAGATTTCCCACATGGCCTGGGTCTGTGGTCCAGGAGGAAGAGAGAAGTTTTTATCCCCTCTAAATGTGGAGGCCGCAGAGGTGCAATCGGCCTGTGGTCCAGGAGGAAGAGAGAAGTTTTCATACCCTCTAAATGTGGAGGCCGCAGAGGTGCAATATTTGAGTTCCTATAAATAACAAGTGCAAAAGCTTTTTTTTTTTTAATAACTATAACACCTTTCCTTTCGTATTTAGGGAAACATATTTAGCCTTCCTTTGGAACAGGTTGCCTTCTATGGCTCATTTTCACCTAAGTTCCCTACTGCTACTGTGTCCCCAGCAATGACCTGAATTTCCTCTTCTTCTCTTCTGTAATTTGCTTGGTCTTTTTTTTTACTGAAGGTCTGAAGTTTGTCAGAAGGACATTTGAGAGGGCTCTGTCATTTGTGTGTATGGTGGATCCTTCTGAATCAAGCCTGAGGCAATGGTGGTAAGGAGCAACTGCAGGTGGATGGAGGTGATGCACTTTTGACCTGTCTGACAATGATCCCACTCACTTTCCACTGCCTGAAATACCATTCAATGAATTCACCCGGGGTTAACCCAACCCTCTCATCGCTGTGCCTGTGTCTAGACATTTTCACTGGGTCATCTCACCCAATTCTGAGTATCTCTGCACTTCTCTCATGCCACTTAAAAAGCCAAATTTACTCTTTACTGGGAGCAAATAAGCTATGACAGGAATGCAACACAGCTCAGGGCGAAGTGGAGCCCAGATCCCAGCACAGTTCATCCCTCAAATGTAGCTGCTGTTGGATGTCTTTTCCCCATCGTTTGATCCTCCACCACAATGTGGGACAGGGAGGGGTGTCATTTGACTTAATGTAATGTAAATAAACGTAATGTAATGTAATGTAATGTAATGTAATGTAATGTAATGTAATGTAATGTAAGATAATTTGACTTAATGTTCCTGTAAAATCAAAGTGGAAAAATAGGCTCTTTTAGGATATGACTTATCTCATCCAAAAAATCTCAAATGCATCAGAGGAATCATGTGGTGAAGGTGTTTGAAGTTAAATGAGACGAATCCCATCTAGTGGGTCCATTTGCATGTGTATGGGGGCAGGGGAAAAAAAGAAGTGTTTGGTTAAATGCTGCAGTTCATATTTAATGTTTGTAAGAGAGGACACCTACCTGGGGTTCAACCATCCACGTTTTAGGTCTTTTGCCAGATGCAGGCTGGTAGACGTAAGCGGAGTACACAGGAATACGCCGTTTTCTGTCATAGAGGGTGGCGAAGAAATACTGGTTCTGGTAGTGCTGGCAGATCCAAGCTGGGCTCTCCGGCTCCAGGGCTTCATTTGGGGGAGTTTCCCGGAAGAAAAACTGAGGGCAGGAACTTTCAAAGGATGTCACCACCTCACTGCGCCCCAGCCAGAGGCAGCTCGCCAAGACCTGCAGCAGCAGCAGCAACAGCATCGCAGGGAGGGCTTCAAGTGGAAGGCTCTTGCTCACCTGGAGAACAAATGCAGAGAGACATTCAACTTGGAGAAAGCTCATTGTGGCCTGGAGTAATTTTTGTGCTTGTGGGATGCGGCTGTGAGGGGAGGAAACTACGAGAGACCAAGGAGGGAACAATTTCTGTCCTCCTAGACGTGGAAAAAACAACAGGGAATTAAGAGTGAAATCTAAAATAGGTTTTATGTTCCAAGAGGAGGCAGCAGTGGGAGAATTTAGTTCATCTGAGGAAGGAGCCAAACCCACCCCATGTCTAAGCAGCTCACAGTGCAATTTTTTCTTGAAATTGAGGTATGGTGTTGGGACAAGGCCACCATTTCCAGCCTACCTGTGTTGGTCAAGAGCTCAGCTTTTGCATTGGCACTGGAGAAAAAAAGCCTGAAGCAACCCAGGGGCTGGGAGCCCCTATTTGGGAACATCATCTCACAGCAGGATTCATGTCCCCTCGAGTTAGGTCAGATGCTTAACCCAAGTGGTTCAGCTTGAGGTCCTGGCTCTCAGACAGCTGACACTGGGAGATGTGTGTCCTGCTGCTCGGCTTGCATTTTCAGGTTGTCCAGCCCCAGACAGTGAACTTACAGACAGAAAAGGAGCCAAGCAGATGGCAGCAGTAAGCACGAGGGGTGATGTCTCTATCTCATCAGCACCCTGGCTGCTGCTGTGGCAGTGCAGACACTGAAGGGCAGCTCAGGATTTCTGCTGACACATATCTTTAGCTTTGCTGATTGTTTTTTTTCCTGTACAGTAAAAGGTGCTGGTGCAGGAATTTCTATTTCTTGAACAGAAACAGGTTCTGTTTTGTCTTTCTTGGGTGTTGATATGATTTTCAGCAGTCAGCAAGATCTTTCCTTTTGGAGATTTCTGCTGAAAAACTCCCTGTGATGCTGGCAGTGACGCGGGGTGCTTTACCTTCTTTCAAATGCACCGCAGGCTTTAGGATAACAGTGATATTTCCATTTTCATTGCTAGACAGAGTGGTTTTAAAATAATTAGCACCTTAAATAAGGCAAGCAGGACCAGCAGCTAAAAGGACTCATGGGAGAGAAAGCTGACATGGCCTTTAAAACACAAAACCTGCCTTTGGCTGGGGAAGTGTCTGAGCCGAGGACTACCGAAGGCTTGAAAAGTCACCTTGCACGATTGCTCCTGTCTAATTCTTTTCGCCGGTGCTCATCTATTAAATTCCACTGGATTCAGGATATTGAGCTAGATATACCCTTGCTCTGACCAAAGACATCTGGTCCTTTATCTCTTCACTAGTGCTGGACAGGACTGTGGTAATCAGTAAGCTGCTGAAAAGTCAGAAAACTGAACCACAAGAAGTGACTTATTACAGTAATCTGCAGAGCATGACCGTGTCTGTCCCAGCTCAGGCAGAAAAGTTACTGAAAACTTCTTCTTTTGCACCACCCCCTCCACAAAGCTTAAAAATATGTCTAACTAACTTAATATCAGATATATAGAAACCAACCTACCGTGTGAAAGAGCAGCACATAAATGTTTTTATTCGCAGGACTCTGCTCACAGCCCCAAAGTGGGAGAGGATTTTCAAGTGCCTCTGCTACCGTCTGAAACTGCGTGTAACCTTAGGGTGGTTTATATATGATCTCCAGGAAAGCCAGAGTTGTTAGATTTCTCAAATACGATTTAGAGTAAGTTTGTCCAGGGGTGGAGCCAGGACTTGTGTTTTTCCAGATGTCTTTTGCAAGGTCACGTGTGAGGTTACGGTGCTCAATACACTCCTGCTACTCCCCCTTATTCAACAGTTCGGTGTGAATTTTCCAGGTGACTTGGCAACTGAAATGTAATTATGCAAAGTGTTTTATGGCATTTCTGATAACCTTGAATCAAGTCTTCCCTACAGCTGTGAACCAAACTCTGTCAGAGGGCCAAATTAAGACCTTGAATTTACCCTTTTCCAATGTCGCAGATGAAAAGAGGGTACAAACCCAACTCCCATCTGCTTGGTGCATGTGGTAATCAACAGGCAGTAATTCATAAGACATGTGACGTTGCCAGATCAGGTGCAGAAGAAGTGCCTGGCTGCACCAACCACTCTCAGATCAGGAGTGGACTCAGCACCCAGCATCTTCAGTGCATCCTGTACAACCTTTGTCAGACTCTTGTGCGGCAGACATGGGCATTCAGGCACAACCCAGTGCTGGTGCTGGCTCTTAGCTAGCCAAGACCTTGCTGGATCTGAGGGAATCATTCATTCTCAAAGAGATGTCCAAGAAATTGCAATAATCAAGATGAATCAAGCCTTTGACACAGTCTCCCACAGCAT
>NW_010166959.1:0-2259 GCF_000695765.1 Mesitornis unicolor
AGCCTCAAGGTAACCAGTGGTTCTGCTGGGGGATGATTCCGCCTGTGCCTTTCAGGCCACATCATTTAATAGTGATTCCAAGAAAGCTGGAAAATAAGTTCACTCTCTAAGACTCCTCTGAGTTTTAGAAAGCAGGTATTCTTTATTACACGTGGGGAGTTCCCAGGATCATACCTTGGGAGGACTCCAATTTTCCCATTACAAAGTGATTGTTTATATGCTACCTATTCATACATAATCACGAATATCGGTGAACATATGCTACCTATTCATACATAATCACGAATATCGGAGAACTCATTAATACGAAGAGGGAATTCCTCCAAAAATCATTAGCATATAACCCCTCCTATCTGGGCATGTGCCCTACAGCCCTCTGGTGGTCTTCGGGTGGTCATGGGGAGGAAGGCTCATTGTCTTTATCGCTGTAAACTTTTCACCTTTCTCGCAGAAGTAGATGTATTCTGTAACTTATTCTGCTAATTGGGCATCATCAGCACTATTTCTCTAAACATCCTTGGCTATACAAACACAGGATACCTGGACATTCCTAGATAGGGTTAGTAGAACAGACAAAGGGGTTTCTGTTCAATTGGGGGATACCATTTATCTTCAAAGATTGCGCTCAGGCCTTCTGCTTATCTGTGGGATTGCTGAGTCTGCAACTGAGTTTCACAAAGGTCCTACAAGAAGCAATTTTAACCCCTTTCTCATTAGCCTGCAAAGATGTATCTAAGTTCTTGGCCACCTTTTTCGGATCCTCCCTGTACATTCTAGCTGTCTCTTTCCACACATTCAAATCAGTCACCGAGAAAGAAACTTTACTCCACACCAGCTTTCTGACCAGTCCTACAGCATGCCTCCAGGGGTGCTTGTAGTACTGCCTCACCTCAGAGTTCTCCTTGCTATCGGGCTAATAGTCTTTCCTTTCGGGTTCCTACTCATTACCCATGAACACTTCTTTCAACTTCCCTATTCTCCACATCTCAGTACCACCAAAAAAACTGTCCTCCTCTATCAGCTTCTTACATTACTTACACCTTTTACCAACACTATGTGCAGAACAAAAACATTTAGGCATTTTAGGGTTAATTCCACATTCTTTTCAATTAGCTTAGCTACTCTCTCAATAACACCAAAGGAGGGGGAGGAACATCCCCCTCTCACACACACACACTCATCCCCAGTCGATAAGGGGGAGTGGTGCAGAGACCAGCTCTGCAGGCGCCTCGGTTAAATTGGGGAGGGGAGGGCGGAGCAGAGATCAGCTCTGCAGATGCCTCAGTTAAATTGCTCACAATTTCTGCAGCTAAAAATCCTTTCTCCTGGATTTCGTACTCATTTTTGACCATCCTCTTTATGGTGGTCATATGCCAAATTATGCCATACATATCAATAACCGACATTTTTCTGTGCAGTTAGTTTCCCATGAAGTCATAAGTTTTTTTTAGCAATGTCACAATATGCAACCCAACAGGGATTTAGAATCCCCCCTTTGGATGTGGTGGTACCCATGATCCTACCCCCGTACAAAACTAAGTACCCTTAGTTAGCCATTTCTCCCCTTTGTCCAGCTTATCCACAGTATTTTATCAAATTTCTTTTATCCACACTCCCTCCTTGGTGGGCCGCCTATCTCCAAGCTCCCAATCCCAAGTAACCCATAAAAATTTACAACAATTTACATATTGGACTTTAATTACTGGGTTACACTCATTTCCCGGCTGGGAGAAACAATAACCAGTGTAATAGACATGGTCCGGGGTTCTGTGGTTCCTCCTCAGCTTCCTCCAGCGGCTTCTCCTTCAGGTGTTAATAATGTCAGATGTGACAATTTCAACCTCATCTTGCATATCAGGACTGCTTGATACTTCAGGAACCTCGATGGTGAAAGCAAATGTCCTCCTTTTTGTTCTAAAACAAGAGGTTACAGCATGGGAGGTATGCACAATCATTTTTGTACTGCTCGCTTATAGGGACTCAGTTTCAAATCAATTCTAAGATTAAATTGTACAAAAACCCTAATATTGCAAAGAAAAGATGCTCAGTATTAGCAGAATATATCTACTAATTACTAGGACCTGCATTAGTCTTCATTTCAGGGGCACAGCAACAACATAATCACAGAATCACAGAATATTAGGAGTTGGAAGGGACCTCGAAAGATCACCCACTCCAACCTCCCTGCCAGAGCAGGATCACCTAGACTAGGATACACAGGAACGCGTCCAGGCGGGGATTGCATGTCTCCAGAGAAGG
>NW_010166960.1:0-1446 GCF_000695765.1 Mesitornis unicolor
CTGTTTTAGATATTCATTCTGCCTAATTTTCAGTATCTAACTTGGGGGTCCAAACTAGGAGACTGCCTCCTCTAAGCACTCTTCATCGTTAATGGAAAAAAAGTAGATGCCTCATGCCAGATTAATTCTGTGTAACTAGGGTAGCTTAATTGCTGGGTTCTCCACCTTTTGAATGAAGACAGAGAGAGTCAGGCTGTGCCTTCAGGAGGCTCTCTCCCTCTAAGGGTGCTGGCCTCCTTCTATTGGACTGCAAAAGCAGCCAAAGTGAACTAGCCTCTGAAGACAAGCACCTAAATTTGATTTTTCTTAAGTTAGCCTATGTGATTAAATCTATTAATGTGTGAGTTATATTTTAATTTGTACTTTTTATGCAACTTTTATTTGTTTTGGAGTGGTTGACTGGGAAAACCTTTTGATTATGTCTTGTTTTGAATACTCTGCTTTCCTAAAGCATGACTACCAAGGACAACACAGGTACCTATGCCAATAATAGAGCTAGAGGTTTAAAGAGAGGAGTCAGAGTGTCTCTGACTGAAGAGTTCTGGGAGTGTCACCCTTAACATTAATCCTGGGCACGATCAAGATAACTTGGTAAAATTTAGCACAGAGCTAAGTGAGGAGGACTATGACTTCTCTGTCACTGTCACATTGCAGTTCCTCACATAGATTGTCTTTGTCACAGAGTATTTCTGAAGTGCTGTTGGAATGCACTTACTATTGAATGCAATTACCTCAGAAGTCAGGTACTTAACAAATATTTCCCTCGGGAAGATACGCTGAGACTTACCTGTTTACAATGAGAAATTAGATTCTAATTCTCTCCATCCTTACACACATATTCACATACAACTAGGTGAACACTCCAGTCCTTTTCATATCTACTCAATGTCATTTTAACAGTTTAGGCTGTCAATGGAGCCATCTTTATAGTCCCATTAAAATCTTAATACTCAACAACCAGCCTTGGTAGGCTGGAACTTCCTAGCAGCTTGAGTTTTGGGACGAAGCCTTCATTTATGCTTGCAGCTGATACAAGTCAGACACATTCTTCACTGTAAATATTTTGCATGGAAATGTACTGAGGATAAATGTGAGGAGCTGCTGCAGCTCTGTGGTTACTGCCTTCATCAGATTCCCAGCAGTGGTTTCCATACTAAGTCATGCTCACAGGCAGGCTTCACCCTTCAGTTTGCTGCATCCTTCCACCAAACAGCTGTTTCATTTTCAGGGAAAAACATGGAACAAATGCTAAGTGGATTTTGTTGTTGTCTTCCTTTATAGTTGCAGGAGCATTTCTGTTCAACAGTTCAATTCATGTATCATCTTACCTCCAAGATCAATGAATGACGTTATGTTTGGGGCATAGAGGGGATAACCACCTGTCCAGAAAGGGAGATGATTTCACTGGTTTGGAAAATATTTTCAGTATGCAACATTTTTCCCTAC
>NW_010166960.1:1477-16386 GCF_000695765.1 Mesitornis unicolor
TCTCTCTCTCTCTCTCTGCCTCTGTCTTTATGTCTGTCTTTTTATGTCTCTCAAGAAAATATGTAGAAATATATAGAAATGCATATATATTTGCCAGCTGGTAATTAAAAGTCGATTCTAGTTCAAGTGTTGCCATGCCACAGAAATATATTTTTTTTAAATTCCCTGTGGGTTTTTTTTTAATGGGCTATGCATTATTGTGAAATCTTGCAATTAAAACTTTTTTTTTCATTTTCAAATAAAATAAACAAGACACTTGAACATATTTTTTAACTGGAGATACTTATTCAAGTACTTATCTACAAAAATATTGCATTCAATTAAATGATAATATTCAACCAGAAAACTTCAAAATTTTACCAGTACTTCTAGAGCCTTTTTGCAAGTTGAGAAGAAAATATTTTAGAAGGCCCTGCTAAGGTAGTAGTAATTCATTCCAGTAAGACTTTCAGAATTTCTGCATGATTACAAATGTGACAAGGTTAACAAGTTCTAATGCACCACTTCTAGAGGACATGAAATTGCAACCCATCTAATGGCACTGAAGGTCACACTTTTTGATACAGATCTTCTTACTTGTATAAATAATAAGGGGGTGTTTTGTTTGGTTGGTTGTTTTTTATTTGTTTGGGATTTTGGGGGGTTGGTTTTTTGTTTGGTTTTTTGTTTTGTTGGGTTTTTTTACTGAGACAAGAGGCTGCTGCATTAATCTGTTGTCTGCAAATGGAAGAAAGCTTTTTTTTTCATATACATGCTGTAAACATGTTGTAGTTATTTTTTATAGATGAAGAATATAATATGCTCACTTTCCTACTGCTGTGGTTGTTTTATAAATATGATAATAAATAATGGGTTTAGATCAAGTGGGGAAAATACACCTCTTTCCTGTGCTTTCTTGTATGAATTGGAAGCAAGGAAGAAAAAAATCAAGTTTCCTGACAACGCTGGTCATAATGAGGACTGGTCTTGTATTGCATCCTCAACAGTGATATCTTGACTTAAGTTTAGTTTACAGCTTTCATAAAGTTTCCTCTTGCCCATATCTTCCTTCCTTTCATTTGTTCTTCTTTTCTACATTTTCTTCACTTGGAAATCACAGTTCTATATTACGGTCTTGGGCTCTGTCAGGCTCTTCCTTAATTATTTCAGACCTTCATCTTTCCTTCTTTTAACTTTTACCTCTCTTAATACTCAGGCACAATTTCAGCTTGCTTGATATATTCATAAAAACACTACATCCAAGTGGCAAAGAGCTCAAGTCTCCTGTTGGAGAGGACAATATTTCTAGAAGAAGACAAATAACTACTTGCAAACATACATTGCACTGTGGAAGAAATTTTAATGGGGGAAAGAGGTATGCAGTGTTTCAGAACTGCCCTAAAGAATAGTTCTTTGGTGTATGCTGAACTCATGCTCTACATGTAAGTTTTTGGAATAGGCTAAAATAAGCAGTTAAATGCATTGTGATTGGAGATTTGGGATCTTAATATCTCTGCACAGAAGGGAAAAAGGAAACACGCTGGGTTCTTTTTTATAGGAAGTGAACTTCTTTGCAGAAGTAATCAAGCTGAGAGCTATGTGGTTCAAAGGCAAGTTGAGTCACTCATAAGGAGTATCCTCTGTAGTGACTGAGAGATAGTGAAGAATCAACCTCTTAATGCATGGTCATGGGGAGAATGGTAGACACAGAATACAAATTTTAATGGCATCCAACTGATTAAAGAATCTGTGCTTAATTAGAAAAAATAAAATCTTAGATTGCTAAGTACTGATGTACACTGAGAGTAGAAGAGATGTGGAATCCTAAGTAACTTCTGGGCATTTGGACATATTTTGATGTTAAAAATGTATTTGATTCAGGGTAAAGACCAGGGGAGTAGCTTTCGTCTATCTTCCTCCATTGTGAATCTGAGGTCAGTGGAGGTACATTGTTATAAACGTAATCCTACAAGTCAGCCATCATCAGAAACACAAAATCATCATGTTAAGATGTATTTCAATCAGAAATGAAGTCTCTGCACAACACTTCAGAAAAACAAAACATTCTGTGGTGGAAATAGCATTTATATTCCCAAAGAAAGTATTAGTAAGAGAGACTTCTCTTTTCTATTACCAGTGAAGCTTAACCCTGTAGATTGTAGACATTGTTTAAAAGGGAGATAAGAGCTGATCACGCATCATACCGTGAAAGCATACACTTTAGGCTAAGGAGTCCAAAGAGCCTCAAACATATACCAGCAGTACAGAAATGCATACAACTCTGGGATTCCAACACACTGACAAATTACTGCATCTCAGCAATTTATCATATACCAGTTTGCAAGTGATCTGCTCATGGCTTGGATGGGTGGAGGCTTCCCTGGATAACAAACTGGCTGGATGGCCAGGCCCAAAGAATGGTGGTGAATCCAGTTGGTGCTTGGTCAAGAGTGGTGTTCTCCAGGGCTCAGTACTGGGGCAACTTCTGTTATCTGATATCTTTATCAGTGACCTGAATGAGGAGATCAAGTGCATTCTTAGTAAATTTGCAGATGGCACTAAATTGGATGGGTGTGTTGGTCTACCTGGGGGTAGACAGGCCCTGCAGAGGGACCTGGACAGGCTGGAGAGATTGGTTGAGGCCAATTGTATGAGCTTCAACAAGGCCATGAGCCAGGTACTGCACTTTGGTTTCCACAACCGTGCAACATTACAGGCTTCGGGACGAGCGGCTGGAAAACCACCTGGATGAGAAGGATCTGAGGGTCTTGGTCAACACCAGGCTGAACAAGAGCCAGCAATGTGCCCATGTGGCTAAGAAGGCCAACAGCATTCATGCCTATACTGGGAATAGTGTGGCCAGCAAAACTAAGGAAGTGATCCTGTCTCTGTACTCGGCACTGGTGAGGCCATGCGTCAAATTCTGTGTTCAGTTTTGGGCGCCTCACTACAAAAAAGACCTTGAGACTGAAGCGTGTCTGAAGAAAGGCAATGAAGCTGGTGAAGGGTCTAGAGCACAAGTCTTATGAGGAACAGCCGAAGGAACTGAGGTTGTTTAGTCTGGAGAAGGCTGAAGGGAGACCTTATTGCCCTCTACAGCTACCTGAAAGGAGGTTGTAGTGAGGTGGGCATGGGTCCCTTCTCCCTAGTCACCAGTGACAGGACAAGAGGAAATGCCAAGGGAGGTCTAAGTTGGACATTAGAAGAAACTATTTTACCTAGAGGGTGACTAAATATTGGAATAGACTTCCCAGGGAAGTGGTTGAATCACCATCCCTGGAGGCATTCAAAAGGTGCATTAACGTAGTACTAAGGGACATGTTTTAGCTCCAGATTTGGTAGAGTTAGGTTATGGTTGGACTTGATGATCTTAAAGGTCTTTTCCAATCAAACGATTCTATGATATGCACCATGACAATTGCATAGTAATACAGTTTACATTCACATTTGATTGTTAGCTCACTTAACTGGAATTACCTCTCATTTGCCATAGACTGAGAGAATGCAGAGTGTGTTAGAGCTGCTTAGTTATGTGACAAGCTGTGATAGATTTATGTATAAATTTGAGCTTTAGAAAATGAGGTAGTAAACCACAAAGCTATTCATGTTAGCTGTGAAGGACATCTCTACCCATGAAGATGTGTTTGTAAAGACACTACTCTAGACATTCAACTTGTATTTGGTTTCTTAGTGCGACATTACCCTTTCAGGTTTTGACTACGACATAAATGGAGGTACCAAAATATCAGAAGAAACTTTATACCTGAATTCCAGTTCTAATTTGCACATCTGTTTGCACATACTGACTAATAAAACTCCCTACGCTACAGAATCCTGCTTTTCTATGTGATGATCAGCAAAGTTCTGCAACTGACTTTTCCTAACAATAATGAAGTATAATGAAGATGCTGTTAGAAGAGTCTCTGAAGTCCTAAATAGCAAAAATCACAAAATCCTTAAAAATGGGCAACATAAGCAACTGAAAACAGTATGTGGTGTGAAAACCCACAAATGTCAGACTGTAACTTCAAGCTGTGCTGAAAAACAAAATTCAAACCAGGAGAAAGCATTCATTCTGAAGATGCCACATCTGCAAGGGCTTTCCAACATCATAAAAAAAATTCACTTTCACCTAAAACACAGTAAACCCCACATAGCTCTGCCCAGATTCCTGAACTTCGTGTAGCAGCTCTGAGACACCTAGTGTGCTGATGCTAATAGTGCTACCTGCGTTCTCAACATGGCTGGCTCTATCTGGCATTGTACCTGTTTAGTCTGTAAGAACAATACCAGTTCTGTCAATAAACTCAGTCCTTGTCATGGAACCTGTAAATGTCTGATTCCCATAGATATTTTGAATCAGTCTGCCTGCAGACTTTATGTCAAAGTGTGGACCATGAGAGTATCTGTGTGCCCTGCATGATGCATGCTGCTTGGCAGTGCAGGCTCAGGAGGATGGTTTTCAGGACAGACAGCTGCTGGAGAAGAGAGAGCCAGAAGACCCGGGATTTGTAGCTCTACTCAGATCTCATCTCTGAACCTGTGGAAGTGAAGCTCTGCAAAGACCAATGAAGCAACAGAAATTTTTAAGAGACAGCACCCAAGAATTCAGTATTTAGGACTAAGTCATTCAACTTAGGAGATATGACTGCATCCCACACAATGTTTCTGTGAGATAGAGGGCTGGCTTCTCTGGAGAGTGATGCAGTTAGTCCCCTTACACTCACCCTTCTCTAACACCACATTCAGTTGCTCACCTCTAACAATTTTCTGCAGTAGAACAAGTAAATATTTGAATTCCCTAGAAAAGAAAAATAAAAGCAAGAGGTTTTTCAGTCAGCTGAACTTCTCACACATTTTATGTAGGGTAATAAGTATTCTTACATCTCAGGCTTCATCATGGAGCAGACACCTCCATCTTTGTCTGCCTTTGTCTACACATGAGTTTTGTGCCGAGGTTGATTTGTTTAGAAACAGATCAGGTTAAATTAATTCAGTCCTATTATCCTGAACCAAAAGTGTTTTTATTCTCCAAAACCAATCTACTACCCATCCTTATAATGAGTTTAATATCACCTAACTTCAGATACTTAAAATAATGAGGTAGACATGTACTATAAACTTATTTTCTAGGGTGTATCTATAGCTGATGGGAAGGGATGAGCATCACCAACCATTTATTTTTGTTACCATTCTGGTAGCCTTCACTCCTGTATTATGGACAGCTTTGACTAGGTTAGATGACAAGTTTATACTAGTCAATTATTCTTTTAAGGATCCTACGTGTATCCTTAAGAACAGTCCTGTTCTCTTTGTTTTAAAATTTTATCTCTTATGAATATTCATTAGTCCATTGGACATTCAAGAAGTGAAACAGTATGCAATAAAGCAGAGGACCGCATCAAGGAACCTGGTTCCCCTAAGCTCTGTCTAAGCCCTGCTGTATGGACTGCTGGGGAGCTTCCTCAGTCTGTTGTCTTTGCATTATTACTCTACCTAGGGCTGAGAACAATTTCTGAAGAATTTGCTGCTGAACACACAGCTGGAAAGACAATTTTCATGCAGTACAACTTTGCTTTTCCAAGGTATTTCATTAATTTTTCTGTTGTTGACTGCACTATCACCTCTCTGTATCTTGCATCAATTATGGCAATTCACAAGCAAAGCTCTGTGCAGTTCCAAGCAGGACATGAGTTCTTACAAGAGATTTAGAGGAGGGTTTCTCTGATAGACTGCAGTCCCCTGTTGACATCACTGAGATTTAAAGTTAGATAGAGATATAGCAAGTAATTTATGAAAATGAATGGATTTGTTCACTAGCTTCCCTTTTATTCTGAGGAATATAATTGTATTTCCTTTTTGCATAGAATTCTGTGGGAGCATAGTTCTCCTGCAAAGAAATATATTTTTCAGCAAGTTTTGTGGCTTAAGAATCTCTGAACCTTGACAATAGTTGAACAGTGTATGACAAGGTCCCCTTTTGCCTTCATTTTCCTTATGAAAATTAAAATAAACATAATGTATAATACAGCAAAGGTCTTTATTTACTTTAAAGGTTAATTATGGAGGACTACATTATACATCACATCATCAGTAATGGCCAGTTCATCAGGATTAAGCATTGTACAAAATCTAAGGTAATTATGCATGATAAAATGAAATACTACTTATAAGCTATTTATACAACATCTCCTTTATGTAATGGAAAGGGGACTTCTCAGTGTTTGAAAACTTTCTGAAAGCAGACAATTTTTTATTTTTCTGAGATTAAGTGAAGTATCAGGAAACCTCTCAATCAATAATTCAATTTGCCATTTCTCAGAATTAATCCTCTTCTTAATGACTTTTCCTCTCTTTCACTGATAGTCCAGATAGTGCCGCAAGACTGCAAAGCAAAAGATATATATTGTTTCAATATTTTAAATGGTAATGGTGAAAATAATTCAGACTATCTGAAGGCAGAGACACTAATGCAAACTAGGGCATTCTGTGGCTATTATAATTATTCTTACATACTCTTTGCTGTCAGTGGAGGAAGGGATAGTATACCAGCAGTTAAATTTCCACAGAATGTAGTGATTTAATGATATTTGCCAGGGCAAAAATGGTGAATAAAACAGAATTGTTGGCTCTGTATGAGGTTCTTGAGAATTCTTACAGATGAGACGCATCTGGAATATTGTGTCAAGTTCTGGGCCCCTCAGTTCAAGAAGGACAGGGAACTCCTTGAAAGTGTCCAGAGAAGGGCCACAAAGATGATTGAGGTAGTGGAGCACTCTGGAGAAAATCTGGATACTGGACAGCATTAGTCCTGGTTTTCTTTGGATCAGTAATTGTGTTACCCATAGGGGTGAACATAATGGTAACATGTTTCATGTTACAGATCTATGGATGATGGTGAGCTCTGGATGACAAGTGCCATGTAAGCACAGATTAAGGGATGGGTTTGGTTTTTTGTTTGGCAGTTTCTTAACATCTGTAAAAAAGAGAGTAAAATATAAACTACTAACATGGATCTAGACAATTGCTACAAAATGTAACAAAAGAATAATATGGAACAAAGAATTAATCTTTAGGTTTCCTAACAAAGGAGTACGATCTTGGAAAGTTCAGTTGAATAGTGTGTCAGGAAAAAAATCAAGCAATACATTTTAATTAATAGACATTTACAATACTAGTTACTTTAAAAGAAGAAAAAAAAATAAAATCCTGCTTCTTTGGAGCCTTCTTATGCCCTATCCACAAAGCTAGACACATTTTTTAATCAATGGAAAATTCATCCCAAAAATGAATTTTAGAGGTATATAAATAATCAGTTCATTTATGAGAAAAAAAGAGGTTTAAAATTTTGTAAATGCACGTCATTCTAATATTTTGTTTTGGAAATAAATGTCCTAACATGTCATTTTGACATCTGTAAGGCAATGATTTTTGTTTATTTAGAAATGTCATTTTTTGTTGTTTGTATGTTTGGTTGGTTGGTTAATTTGTTATTTTTTTAAACCAAAAGGGAACAGTGTTTCATTATTCCAAAGGCAAATGAATCAACCATTTCAGACTGATCCAGCTGCAGTTTATTTTTCTTTATTTTGTTTCAAATTTCTGTGAATAAACTACATTCCCCCACTCAAAATTATATATACACTGAATTTCATTTTGGTCCAAGTAATTATTTTTTTTGTGATATTTCACAGCTGAGTTCTCAGACATGTCTCCCCTTGGTCCAGGTTCCCCTCATTTTTCAGCATCACAGACCTGCAAAAACTCTAGGTAATTTCCAGTGAAACACTGCCATCAGCTAAGCAGAAGTTAGCTGAACTCAAGTTGTTTTGAGTTAAATACATTTGGCAAGCAAAACTATCATTTCCTCACTTTTGGGAATACCCTTTAATACCAGTTGTTACAAGAGTGGGTTGCTTGTAAATTGTTCTCACTTACAGCAAGGGAAAAGACTAGCATGGGTTTTTTTTGTTTTGTTTTCAGGATTAAGGGAATTGAAATGTTGCCTGAAGTCAGACTTGTAACCTTTTTCTCTGCTCTTTTTTATAGCTATGATGGAGCAACTTGGCCAAACGACATTTCATGGCTGAAAAATCTGCATCACAGGAATCACTAGTTAATTAAGCATAGTGATCTCTCTGACCTTGGTAAAATACATGGATATTTTTCATTAAAAATGAGAAATGGTCAGTATTTTTTGTATGTTGTAGCATGGAAACACTCCAAAAATGTAATTATTCCTCAGTGGTAATTTTTTACAAATTTTCCCCATTTATGGAAACATTTTATGGATTTGGTTTTAGAAAAAGGAGTTATTCTCACTTGAATTAATTGACTTTCAGCCTTTTCAAGCTTTGATGTATTTCCCCATTATGAACTAATCTTTCTTAATTACTGTATTACAGAAATACAAACATAAAGTAGTGAAGATGTTTATAAGCTAAAATTTCATCAAATGCGAGATTTAACATGTGTTGTATTACTTAGTTGCCTGATAAATATGTTTCTCTGTTAAGTGTAAGAAATTACACAAAACAAATAATTTAAATTTTCAATTGTTTATTTTACATCTTGTGCAGATCAGTTTTACTGCTGATAATCTCCCTCTTTATTTTAGTTCTCTCACAAATTAGTCTGCAAAAAAAGACATTAAAAGGAAAATGGACTACTAAATCTATGATTTAAGCAGGAGTTTAAGTCTAAACATCTGCTAAATATGAGGCACCTGGGAGTCTTGCACTTAAGCTAAGACTGTGACTCAAGAGATCTTGGTTTAGTTTTTTATTTATTTGCACCACAGACTCTTATTTCATATGCCCAGTTTTCCCACTGCAACCCTCCTGTCAGGTCTTGATTGGCAGTAAAAAGAGTCGATTCAAAGTTGAGGAGATTACTACAAAAATTCTTGAGAGAGTTATACTCAACTTCCTGGTGTTCTGGGAGCTAATATTTCACACTCAAAAATGTGAATAAAGTACCTTTAAACCCAATATTTTAATTAATAAAGAAAACTGTTACAATACAGATAAATATGATAATGTTAACCAATTATATAAGTGCAATACGGTATTTTAAAGGCTTTTCCCTAAAAAAAACCCCAATTCTATGCTTTATGCTACACCTAATATAACTTTTTGCCCTCCTACCTGCTTCCACAAGCCATGACTTGCACCACAGTTGGTACCTAACAAGCTGATGAAGTTAACTTTGGTAGCTTTACTTGTAGTTTTCAGTTCTCAGTAGAGCCATGACAACATTATGAACTAACTACAGACTCATTAGCTCACAGAAAAATCTTAAGAAGTTTCTTCTGTCCCTCATAAAGTTTGCATATGGTCTTATTTTTTTTTCCATCTTTTAGTCCTTGTGGTTCAGTTCTGGAAGTAAAAGTCACCAGTTTTGTGAGGATTCACCACAGGCATATTCAGAACTGCATGGTACAGTTCTGTGCTACTGACCTTTGCCTTTACTGTAAAGAAACTTTTTTTTACATCCAAGTGCTTCTCAGTCGTTACAGATGTTGTTACATCTCCATGTGCAAAGCAATCATTTTTCAGTTTGCTCATCAGTACTTTTTTATCTTTTTCTCTTTCACTCCACCACATGACCACATGTCAACAGAATGACCTTCTCATTTCTGGGTGAAGGCTTGTTTTACTTTCTCTTTATGCCTCAAAATCTTGAGGGTATGTGGTTTCCTACCTTAATGTTCACCAGATGGTTGATATGCCTGGTTTTACCTTGAACATTCTGCTTGCTAGCAGAACAGCTCAGTTTTGCACAGAGTTGTGGTTTTCACTTGGTCTTAATGAAGGGAAGTACAGTGGTTCGAGTTTTTACATATAGGAAAGGGAAGAGGAGACTCAATGGAGAGATGAGGGTAGTCCTGAAGGGGATTCATCCTTCAGACAGCTTGCCATTTCTGAGCTAGAGCACTGCAATTCATATTTCTCCTTGACTACAGTGAAGATACAATCAGCTTAGAACAAAATCATGTCTCTTCAGCTCTGGGTCTTTTGAAAAACAGAAGCAATTGATGATCAAGTTTTAGTTGTTTCCCCATGGCATAGGGTTAAGGCATTTTGTTGCTTTTCTAGAAAATCAGTGTTTTTTGAAAGATACCAGGCCAATTCTCCTCCAATCTCTTCTTCAGGTAGATTTTGAAATCCTCAGAAAATGCAAGAGCTAGGCCATTTTTACTGTCAAAAGTGTCAGGACTCACCTGGCTCCAAGAGTCTTTTAGGGAGGAGTCAAAAAGGTCCTGGTTACTGAAGTTATGCAGAATGCAACATAGCCAGAGTTCTGGGAGGACTGGCATTACTAATTTCATGTGGAAATGAGGGCTGAGACAAGAGGACTTGGAAATCAAATGCTAAATCCCTTGGGAAGGAGGAGATTTGAAGGACTCATGAGGATTAAGTTGGTGTAAGTAAATAGAGACAACTTTTGAGTGTAAATCTGAGGACTTTTAGACAAATTAGGAGACAGAGGTGAAGCATAACAATAGTGGAAGGCATAGCTGAGAGGAACTTTGTTACAAGGAGAAGTACTGTGTTTTATTAAAAGTAGCAAGTTCTGGGCTAATAGGCTTTGGGACAATTTAAGTAGACTAGGAGAGCAGGCTGGGAAGAGGGCACCACATATCCCTTTGGTTGAGCTCTTCCCACCATGCAGGATACTGATCTGAGAGCACATCTCAAGTTCTCCTATATCTCTCCTTGAGAAGGGCTGAACATCTTCATGTTCTCTTCATCTTACTTCTAACTAAAAAAAAAATAAATTTGCACCCTTAGGGCTTGATTTCTTTGCACCTTAATTCCACTTCTTTGAATTCTTTGTAATTTTTGCCCGTTTTTTACTTTCATGCTAACCAAGACTTCCATTGTTGCATTCCTTTTTGTTATCAACCCACTTTAATGTTAGTTTGACCTGCGTAAATGTTGTTTTATTCTACATACTCTTCTTGAAATTCATCCTATTCCAGACACATTCTGATTGCAGCCCTTACACCTTCTATTTGTCTTATTCTCACTTTTTTTTTTCAGCCTTATGTGTTAAATATGTATGTCTTTCATCCTTCTGTATGATTCATAATTATCTATCACTACTTCTCTGCTTTCTGAATGTAAAAGTAACCTACATGGGTAATATGCGGCAGTGGTGAAGTCTAGAACTCTGACTTGACACCCAGTAGGGGAATGTACAAATGATAAGTCATCATTCTAAACTTTCGTTATCTCAATTGGTACATCTCAGAAGAACCAAATAAAAATAATTTGTGCTAACTTATGTTTAGCAGCTGATCACTGGCAGTAGGGGAGGTCAGAAAATAAAAATTATACTTTGTGTAACACTTTGAGATTTTGGAACTGTTTACATTTGTTTGCAGAAAGAAAACAAGAGGTTTTTGTTTTGTGGAATGGTGAGGTTTTAAAAATCAGAAATAAATTAGAATATACTGTCTCCAACTATCTAACAGATATTGGCAATTGTTGGGATTCCTATGGACCTTGAAATGTTCATACTCAAGTTCTTGTTTGTCCCAAATCATACTAACTCTCTGGATTTACTAAAATCAGAAAAATAGAAAAAAAAATTAAATGATGTTTTGTTGTTAAGAAACTGCCTTTTCACATAGCAGGACTGAGCACCACATAGCAGGTTAAATCTCCAGGTTCAAATTTCACAACCAAGTCAAAGAACCAAAGATTTAGATCTCATCCTCCTATGTGCTAAGAGAAATGCTCAACTATTGAGATAATTCTAGTTTGGGAAAAAGACACTTTTGTTATTCTACACAAAACATATTTGGATATGAAGTTATTTATTCAACAGAATTCTAAACAAACTGTTTTTATATTGTGTTATCCCTCCATGAAACACGAATAAATCTTGAACTGTTATAAAACAGAGGAAAGGCTTGCTGATTTTCATCAGCTCTCAGACAGTTGCAGTGCATAGTTGCAAATTAGCTGCTGCTTGACTCTATGGAATTAAAAAAATCACTGTCATTCTGATTCAAGTTCCATTCCTGATAAAACAAAAACTCTACTCACAGGAGAGTAATAATTTCATAATTATTATCTCATAGTTTCTTGCATTTCTCTTTACCACACATACATTTGCACACCTAAACTGAAGCAAGCAGATCATGAATATATATAATTATTTAAGTGTTTTATCTATTTCAGTACCATCAGGTAAATTACTTTCAAAATAGCTGACACACGTGTGCTGGCAGCTGCCATTTTTTTGGTAATCAACATAATAACATCTTAGAATGAAATAATTTTTTCCTTACTTCAAGGAAGCTTTCTGTCACCAAATATATAAATATTTGTTGTGATATAAGTAATAAGTGTTTTATTCTCATCTAAGTTAAGCTGTTTTACATTATCCTGGTAATTTTCAGGAGCTTTAAAGTGCACGTGTACAATCAAAGTGATACAATTTATTTTATATCCATTTTTATTAGTAGATGGTATAATGTGGTATTAATGCAAAATAAGAAAAATGTCTTGATATTCTAACAGTAAAAATATGGGAAAATATGAGATTCTAATGTATAAATATGGTGTTCTTACCACTTAAAAAAAGCTCACCGGATTATGTCAAATGAAAGTTACTTTCTAGCACCTCAAAAAATAAAAATTTTATTATCTATAAAGATCATATAACTACTACATATAACAGAATCTATAACCATTTTCCTCTGTTTTAAATTTATAAAGAGAATTTGATCTTTCTTCCCTGCAGAAAACGAATAACTTTATACTCAATAGAGCAGGAAAATCTAAGCAATCAGATCCTTAGAAATAGAGTTATACAAAACATGGAATATTTTTAATTAGAGAAATATTATTTCATCCAAATCAAAATATTGTATGGATCAGAAACTTAACTGTATCAGAACAAAACTCTGAACCTTTTTGCTCAGAAATCTATTTATTGTCTATAGGTTAGAGTTGGACTTAGTTTGTGTGAACAGATAATTTATACTTTAAGGTCAGTATCAGATCAAGTACAATATTTTTATTGAGTTTAAATGGAAAATATTTGAAAAACTCCTTCATTGGTATTTCAAAATAAAGAAATGTTCCGGTACACGGTGAAACATTTTTTTCTGAAAAGTTGATGTCTTTTAGTAAATGTAAATACTGACAGCCAGTTATTCTTTGAATATTTGCATAGTTGTCTAGTCACAGTGCAGTAGTAAATATTAGAGGATAGGTAAGCACTTGCAACTCCAAGGAAGGTGGCTGCGTCTGAAGAAAATCGTGACTTCATGAGAAGTCTGCACTGGAGCAGCCTGGGGGAAGGACTGCACCCTGTGAAAGGGACCCACATTGGAGCAGCTTGTGAAGAAACTGCAGCCTATTGGAAGGACTCATGTAAGAGAATTTTGTGGAGGACTGTTTCCTATGGGAGGTACTCCACATTGGAGAAGAGGAAGAGTCCAAGGAGGCCTCCCCACCTCTGAAAAGGAAGGAGCAGCAGAAGCAGCACCTGGTGAACTGACAGCAACACATCCTTCTTTGCTGCTGAGGGGAAGAGGTGGAGAAATAAAAATCAAAGCTGAGACCAGGATGAAGGGAGGAGTGGGGGAAGGTGTTGATTTTAAGATCTGGTTGTATTTCTTGTTATTCTACTGTGATTTGACTAGTAACAAATAAAATTGTTTTTATTTCCCCAAGTTCAGTCTATTGTTTGCTTGTGAACACAAACAATGTAATCCCTCCCTGTCTTTGTTTTCACCCACAAGTTTTTGTTATATATTGTTCTCCTCATCCCACTGTAGAGGGGGGAGGAAGTGAGCAGTCATGTGGTGTTCAGCTGCTAGCTAGGCTTAAACCACGACACATTCCCATACCAATCCCATTATCAGGAGAATAACTCGGAAGCTCTAAGCATGGGAAAGGGAAATGGTCTTTCTGTTTCATTCTTTATCCTCAGAATGGAAAATTTTTCAGGGCTACAGAGATGCTTTTAAGCCTTCTCATGAGTCCAAAGACCAATTGCTTTCCAGAGGGTAAATGACTAATTTTATTCTTCCAAAGAAAAGTGTTTGAGAGGGGAGAGAAAAGTCACTATTTTGAATTGGAGACACATCTGCCAGAAGAGCAACAGACTCCTTTTTTCTCCCTTGATTATTTCCTAGTAACAGAAAAACATGATGCAGAAGAAAGTAAGGAATTTAGGCTTCCCTTATATGAAGAAAATAAGGAATATAAGCTTCTATCTCAGATGAAAATACCCAGATCACTGAACTGAAGATGAAGTGTCTAATACCCTAGTTCAGGTTCTCCTTTAGCAATCACCACATCTGGAAAAAATAGGCCAAACCAACCAATCAAACATTAGCAACTGCATAATCAAGGATGATCCTGCTATCACTTTCTTTCCTGAAGCTGAAAAGACTTGCTAGGAGCTGCTTGTCTTGTGGAAACACCAACACACACTGACCAAGTGAAGTACAAATTTGACTGGAAGGTTAAAAAGAGTATTTTGGAGGCCTTCACACTCCAGTGAGATAAAATATGTTGTGGAATAAATAGTGTTGATAGTTAAATATTGCAATAATGGGTTGTTTTCTAATTACTAGATTTCCAATCTTGACCATCATTTGACTTTTAACAATCCAATTTTCACAGTCTGAGTTTTATTTGCTATTTTTTTAAATGTCCTTCATAAAACAAATCTTTACTTTTGTAATTCAGACTGCTTGTTATATGCATTTATAGGTATACTTTTCAAATGGCAAACATACTTTTAATTGGTATGAATTGTATATTGTCTTACAAGAGAATAAAATTGTATATTTGAGAAGCTCTAGGCCAAAACACAGTTTGATTCAAAAATATTTCTTACTTTTCAGATTAAATATTGAGATTTTGTTGTATATCTGCTAGAAGGCAGAGAAGCCCTCCAAA
>NW_010166961.1:0-28322 GCF_000695765.1 Mesitornis unicolor
AACTTGCACAGCTGCACTTTGCTGCAGGTAAGCAAAATTTCTGTGATGTGGAGACAGTAGCATATCCTCATGAGTAAGAAACAATGAAAACCTTTCTATCCTCATAAAATGGAGGAAACCAACTTAGAAACAGGATCTGCTTTATTAGATCTAGTCAATGAAATTCAGAGTGCTGAACAGAAAAATAGTTTAACTGCTATCTTCCTCCCATGTGCTGATACATTTGAAAACTTATAGAAAATAAATCGGTTAGATTTATTAGAAAATAGAAGTATTAAGTTATTGTTAGAAATTATTATTATTAGGATTATTATTATTATTAGAATAATAATAATTATTAGAATTATTAGAAAATTAGAAGTATTAAAAATGCTACTGGAGCAACAGAACTAGACTCATTATTTGTCAGGGATAGATTCTACACATAAGCTTAAGAGTTTTGTAATACTTTTCTACATATAAGATGACCGCTTTTTGACTAAAATTAACTCTTCTCATATTCAGTGCATGGTTGTAGCAACTGGGAAAAGCAGAGACTTCAGCCTAGCAACATTTCAGAGTTGGTGGACAAGCATTGTCAGTGGTGTCTTTCTACTCTAAAATGTGCTCTTCTGCTGTCTGGTAGTCTCCAAATGTGTTCACCTTGCTGTGTAACACAAGGTTATTTTCTCTAATCTTTTGCTGGGATGTGTGTGTAGGTTTTGTCTTTTTATGACTAAATTGCTGTTGATTTCCTGAGTTAGGTTATAGCTCCATTGATGCATTTCACTGGGAAATAAGTTCACAAAAGTACTAGCATAGAGTCAGGAAAGCATCTAGGGCAGTTTGCAGATACGCAGTAAAAAAATCTTCTCTGAAACAGTGAGATTGTGCCAAATTTCTCTAGGGAATATTGCTTCTGTTCATGAGTCTGGAAGGGGAAAGGAGATAGCCAGAATTCAATTGAATAGCATGTAGAGGAAGTTGAAATTGAAGACGCATAAGCAGTAGGAAACCAACCTTGGACTTGGTGTCATGTTTTGCAGTGTTAACGGCAAAGCCAACAAAATGAGTCGTCCTAGTTATCAAACAAAGAGCAAGCCAATTGAGTGTGTGTGCCAGTTAACTCTGACTGTGCTGGTGTTTCAATATTCTCTGTTTCCTAGCTTGATAAAATGTCTACCCCATGTGGATTTGCTTTCAGTTAGGTTTTTTTGAAACTATACTGTAGCTCTGTCTTCCCATTGCTATGGTTAAGGAAAACTTGTGTGGTGTCATAAATGTTGCAGCCTAACAGTAAGGGAGTAGAAGATGGTATCGGAAGTTGTATGCACTTTCAGAAGGTAGCATTCATTTTTACATGTGTAGAAAGACAATCTAGATCTGTCCATAGCCTTTGGGTTACTGTGTGTAAATATTAAAATGAAAGTCATTATGTTTTCTTAAAGAACAGAAGGTGTGTTAACATAGATACTGAATATGAAATCTGGAATATGCACATGCGGGTTTAATATTAACAATGAAATGTAAAGCATTTGGATAGGCTACAGACCCACCTGTACCACAACCTGGCAAGACTTAAACATACAATTTGGTTTCTCCAAATAATCTCTGTTCTCTGAGGTAGTCGTTACTTGTGTCCAAGCGGGTCCCAGTGCTGTAACTGTGTGTAACCAGTGACTGGTGTAACTGGTACCTTTTACAGGGAAAACAACCAGGTGAGGAGCAAAGTTCATCAGTGTGTGCAATACAGTGCATTTGTGATACAACCCCAGTAAACCTAAAGGAAGTTTAGCCCTACAGTTATGACAGATTCTTTAGAACTGTTTTCTGACCTGCATGTTAGACAAATTACCACCTGAAGTCACTTTAAAGTAAGCTGTATTTGCAGAATTTTGTTTGCACAGCTTACATACAGGACATTTTTATTTTAAAGGCACAAAACCGATGTGAGAGTTGTAAAACAAACAGCCCTTTACACACCTGTCTTTTATCAGCACGCACCATTGTGAGGGGAAAATGAACTCATTTTTTTAATCTTAGCCTAAATTTGAGAAACTTTCAGTGTAAATTTCCCTAAGGCTTCCTCTAGGGCTTCGTAACACAGTAACATGTAGGGAGTGGGGGGGGGAGAAACAGAGGAAAAGGAAATGGTGTAAATCTGGAAAGGCTTTTCTTAACTGCTCAGATCAGCATTTCCGATATAAGAGACATTTCAAAGTATGAAAATAAGTCAGTAGATGAAAAAAACACATTTCTTTTTAATGGATCTTTCTGAAATTGAGGTTACATCTGTCTAAAGACAGCATGTTTTTTTCATGTAAACACAGAAATCTCTTGCAGTGTGAGGTCTCTTCATTCCCTTTACTCAGCACCTCCACAGCATGTGTATTAATTTGTGTACATTGATTTAAATTAATATAAAATCTGATCTGTTGAGATGAACCCTTTTCTCCTTTGCTTTTCTCATTTTGGATTTTTTGGATGGCAAGGTTGCTGTAGATGTGTACATTCTTTCTTTTTATCAGTCCTTCTCTTTGGTTCTTGGTTTTGTTGTACTATGGTACATGATCCATTTCAGAGCTGTGGCTGTGTTCAGTTCTGTAACCTTACCCAGTCTTTTCCATGTGTGTGACTGATGGGAAGCTGATTTCTGCTGTCCATGTTGTATCTGGTGTCTGCTGTCTTCATGAATACTTCATGACTGCATGTGTCAGGGAATTCAGAGAGGGTTGTTTCTTATGTGACCTGCTTAGAATTTGTACACAGGAAGCGTGGTGCTGAAAAGCAAATTAATGCCCATGTACAAGCCCTACTTCTAATACTGTGTGTATACAAAAATAGTATTTTTCTCTTATTTTGGATACCTTCTTGGAAGTTTTCCTTTGTTTTTTCTTGGGTACTTCTGGTTGGGCTAAAGCCATCTTTGATGGCTCTTTGATATTGTCTTCCAAATGAGAATTAAATACCAAACTTGCATAGGTTTGGAATTACAGTTTGTTAGCCTCCTATCGATCCGTTTCTTGGATTTTCACTTTCCAGGAAATAAAGTTACCCAAACTTCGCTAATGACCAGGGCCACAATCAGTACATCAGTGCTTGCTGTCGTAAGACTTCTAGAAAGCTCCTGTGACTGCATGCAGTGCTGATTCCCGGTTGTAAAATCAGCAGCGTGTGGGCCAGGGGTGGGGTGAGAGGGGCTTCGGGCTAAAGCAGTTGTTCTGTTGCTGAAAGGGAAGTCCCTCTTCTCCTCTGACTCTTGTGTCCTTTCTTTTCTCCCAGTCACTGAATCCTGCCTCCGCTGATGTGGACTTGCACTGTCACATCCGTCTATGAGCCCACTGCAGAAAACTTTGCTGTTTTTATGGCTGTTGAATTTGTTCTTTGATCAGATGTGTACCTAAATAGGCTTCTGGAGGGATGTGACAGGTGATAAAACCGGCGCAAGAAGTGGCACAGATATGTCACGGGAAGGGAGTCCCCCTTTTCAGCAGCAGTGCTGCTGCTTTGTTGCCACCACTTGTCTTCAGCTGAGTAAACCAGCATTCACAGCTGTTGTCTGCAGCCGCGGACCCCGAGCCTTGCGTTTCCCACTCTGCTGTTTCAGCACACGGCCTGTTTTACCAGGTGGTCAAACAGATCACAGAACTAACTTGGAGGGGAAGGGAAAGGGTTTGTTTTCACCTTGATCAGCATCTTGTGAGTACAGAACACCAGGCCAGCAAGAAGAGGCTCTGCAGGGACAGGAGTGAACATGTGAAGCAGCTGTTGCTTCAGCCAGCATTACTGCTAAAGAATTGCCAGCTGAGTAAGAGCCTGGTTTTGGGATCACTTCACGTTATCTTGTGTGGCCCAAGCTTTGACCTGTGCTTTTTAGCCCTGCTGAGCGTCAGTGAAATGCTGTTGTCAGCTCTTTCTGCTCTTACCTTTTATGTAGAGGAGCAGATGTTCAGTCAGAGAGTATAAACTTTATTTTTGCCAGCTTCAGACCACGAGTCTCACTGGTAGCAGCTGTAGGACTCCCTCGCGTGCTAGGATTGACTGATTGGATTTCTTAGGTGATGCTAGCACGTAGGTACAGTAAGAGAATTTTTCTGCCTTGTCATCAGGTTCCAAATTATATGTGCTAGCCATCTGCGTCTTGGCCGGTGCATCTACGTCTGGAAGCAGAAAGGGCCCAGAGTGCATGATCCATAGTTGACTACTGCTGTGGATATATTCTAGTATTTTTTGGCATATGTCAGAATGTGTATATCCAGTGTATGATATGATACACAAGGTGTCTGCTTCTATCGTGTACCCTGATGCTTAGAACTTCAGACACTGGGATTTTAGAAAATTGAGAGGCTCTGTAAAGTAAAGGTAGCGTGCAATTGATTTTTGGCTCATTAGGAACTGGGTCAGAGCAGTGCCAAACCTTTAGACACTCTTTATATTTTACTTAAGTGAACTGGTAGAATTGTCAGGAGGGCACATCCTGTGATCCTGTGGCAGCGAGAGGTGTACCTCCTAATGTTTCTAAAATTGTTGCTCGTTTCCTGCAGTGTGCAGAGGTTTACTCTGAAGCAATTATATGTAACAATTGGTCGCTATGAATATGGAAGAGTCAGACTAAAACTAAGTAGCAAAAATGGCTTAGTCTCTATGCAGTTTATTTCATTGTTTGATGTAGATATTTACAATAAAAAAGGAAAATACAGTAAATGATGCAAGCGAAGAAAATGTAGTTTTGTTACTTGTCTTTGTAGAGTTGAGCATCTTCAAAGAGCTCCCCTTTCTTTAAACTGCGGTGTCACCTCGGTGCCCCCACTTTTGAGTCAGTTTGGTTTTCTGTATCAAAAGGGCACTCGTAGACCTGTGGCAAGTTCCAGGTTTTACGCATGGGTGTGTTCATGTGTGTGAGTATCCCTGCTAGCACCTTGAAAGTCTTCAGTATAAAATTTGCACAGAAGAGGAAGAAAAGGTTGGAAAAAATGAAAGTCCAAAGATACCAGTCCAGTCTCAGTTAGAGTCTTAATTTTTTTCTCTGCCCAATTTAATTTTGCTCGTCATTCAGAATAGATAAAGGAGTAGCTAGAAAACAGCTTGAGGGTCAGGCCTACTAGAATATTCCTGTACTTCCTTCGTTATGAAAGCTAAGATCCAAAGGTTCAAAGAAGGAAAAACTTATTTCTGGTCTCAACTGAGCATAAAGGCAAGTATTGATACGAGCTATTGTGATTTCAGCCATTTCAGGAATCGAATGTTCTGATAATTACATGAAGATCCTGTACGTTGTCATTGCAGAAGATGTGTAGAGTTTCCTTTTTCAAAGAGAAATACTTGGTGAATGTCCTTTGTCTGTTTGTCTCATGGGTGGTTCCAAGACACAGGAGGAGTATTTCTTTATAGATGTAGTAACTCTTAAATTTTGTTTTCAGAACCTTGTGTTCAGTAGCCACTGTAAAGCAGTTATTGGCTATTCAGATCATGTCATACATCGAAGGAGATCAGCTACCTCATGTGTACGGTGCTGCCAGGTGACTGAGCTGCCGTCCTTCCTGTGCATAGCCAGTCCACGGGTAAGTCCAAGTGAAGTTGTAAATTATGTATTTTCTATTGTGTTTAAAATCTTGTTAGAATTGTGTCTTAGGAACAGGATGATCTATTACTTTCTTTTGGTTGGGTAAAACTGTTTCAAGGATATCCTTTTGCTACTCTATTCAATAGTGAGTTTTTTATAGGGGAAGTGACTGTAATGTGTACTGAAGGGAAAAAGAAAGTTGTAAGATGCACTCAGCAGGACTTACTCTGAGATATGTAGATTTCACTTTCTCTCCTAATATCAAAAGCAGTAAAATTATAGAAGAGTTTGTCAAGTAGATTATTTCTCAGTAATTTAAGGGTGAGATGTAAGCATGATACCAACAGAAGAAAGTGATTGTTTGGCCAACTCTGATGACAGAAGAGGACTGAAGTGCAAGAGGAACAGTGCTTTTTTGAAAAGGATGTTCAGTTTCTCTCATTGCATCAGCTTATGCTCCAAAAAGGAAACACCAAATTGCCATATATAAAGATTACTTGAGTTGGCATTTTCTAAATCTTTTGAATATAAGTCTATTGTATTCCACGTTGTTGGATCTTGACAAAGCTGGCCAAAATGTACTTTTATTACCAGAGCATCCATATATTGCCTTCTTTAGTCAGTGTCCATGTTGCATATGTGGCCCCATTTGATCGAGCCTACAGCAGTAATTGCACATTCCCATCTGGAGAAGGGTGGGTGGCAGGTGGGACTCTGTGCTTATCACCTCCGTGCTGCTCCTCGAGCTGACTTCATCTGTGCCTCTAGGGGTCAGGAATCCCAACTGAACTTCTCAAAATCACGTATCGCCTCCCAGTCACAACGCATTGCCTTGCTTCAGGAACAGGCAGTTACTCTGAGAGTAAATTGTCTAAACCACTTCTCCTTCAGATTCCTTTGATTTGTCACTCTTTGCACCTAAATTTGCTTTATGGATGAAAAATGTGTTGAATACTTCCCCTGCATCAGGGGGTTAGGAGGCTACATATGAAGGGGAAGGGAAAGATGAGGAGAGATCATATTTGACCTTTATTCTAGTCAATAAAAGTTACTTGGTTTGGCTTGGCTGGTGTATAAAGATGATTAAGTGGAAGCATGGCTTTTTGTTTCCAGGAATACAAAGACTTAATTTTACGCCTGTTAGAAACTTTTGGCAGGAATGTGGAAGACCTGAAACGGCGGAAAGAGCACACATGTTCTCAGAAATGATAGCCTTCTGTTGTTGTTTGACCTGTGATGAATTTTGGGAAGTTAATGGAGCGAATGATAGAAATAGGAGTGTAAGTTTATGTAGCAGCTATGGGGTGGTGAGCGGGAGTCAGTATTGTAGTTTCTTTCTATGCAGGCAATTTTCCTGAGTACAGATAGGTCTCAATCACCAAAAAATGGATCTTGTATTCTCATTAAGAAGCTGATTAATTCACTTTCAAGTAATATAGTTTGGTTTAGTTTCAATAGATTCCGGTGTGTCAGAAGTATTATGGTAAGAATTGGTTTTCTTGTGCCCAAGAATTTGGGCATCTTGTGTCTGAAAGGTTAACTTTGTATTGGGATAAATGCAGGAAGAAGTTTAGCAACTACCACAACTAAAGTAAGTTACTGAATTTAAGGTGGCAATGTATTCATACATCCCTGTCGCTGTATTTTTGATGTATTTCTGAACCATGACACTTAGATTCAGTCAGTTTGACAGTAATGTCTCATCATAGGAGGACTAATACTAAGGACTTACTCTACGTTTTCGCTATGAGTGAAACTACAAAAACAAACCCAGGAGAAAGAAAACTTTCAAAAACTGGACCATGACAAAAAGGAGAGAGGAGGAGCATGAATAAGCTTGAATGGCAGATATTTTTTGATCTGTTTCAGAAATGTCTTGGTTTTTCTTGTAAGGCCATGTAAAAGATGCAAAGCTCTACCCTAGAGGTGTATGTATGTGTTTAAAAAAGCATGGAGGTGATAGTGAAGATAGTCTTACGCCCTTGGATGTCGGTCAGTGTTACACAGGCTGCATGGGAAGAGTAGTTCTTGTTAATGTAGAAATTGCAGTGAGGCACACAAAGTTCATCTCAAGATTGTCTCGTAGTAGCTGTTCCTCTGGGTGAGGCGTTACTGAAATGTGGCTTGTAGAATTTTACGATGTGACTTCCTTTTTCTTTTAAAAATCCTAGTGTATGGATAAGCCGTGTTTCTGTGTCAGAAATTACTCTGCTCTGATTTGTACGTGATGGCTGCCTGTTTTTGAGGTTTCTCTTTTTGTCAGTGTTTGAAAGAGTTCCGGTCTATCCAGTTTAGAAATGTGAACTGAAATGCGATGGTTAATAGTCTCCCTTAAACAACCCAAGTCTGTACCATGGTCTGCAGTGTGTATCAGTGTTCAGGCAACAAGACTTGCTTGCATCTTGAATTGAGTTGTGCCTTCTCCCACACAAGTCAGTCCTATGCTGTGACTGCAGGTGGCGGTACGAGGCAGCATCAACTCTTGTCTTTTAATTACGGAACATGTGTCCAAAGCCTTAACAGAATCCCTTTCACTTTGCAGCGTTTCATGTGGCTGGGTGCGTAGACCCATAAACCAGTGGGGTTTAAAAATACTTCTCGGCATCTTGCAAAACAATGGCTTTACCGCTATTGCTAAGATTTTGTATGCCTTGTTGTTTTTATTTCGATACGTACTGTAATTGTACTCACAAACAATTGATTGGCCTTTGCAATGAGAAGTCTCTGTTTGTGAGGTTAATTTATCCCTATGGGAAGAGCTCCCATAAACCAGGAGTGTGCCACAGGCTTCTACCCAGATGGTCTCGCTTAATACCTTTTTCTTTAAGTTAGCTGGTAAATGTTCAGAGAAGAGCAGCCAGCATCTAAGATAGCAGGCAGTTTCTAAAGTACAATATTTTAAACTGGTGATATTTAAACTATTTATTGCTTATCATTTAATAAAGCCATGAAAATACTTTTATTTGCATGGTGTAAAGTTATATGTATATTATTCTGAGTATGTAGCAGTTTATTATGTCATGCTAGAGCAAGCTGGAACAAAAAATTAAACTCCTTTCAAATACATAAAAGCTTTTCACCTGCAATACAGAAATAAGTTTTTTACTGTGTTTATTGTTTTGGTTGTCCTGTTATCACAATGGTTCCCTTCCCTACTCAGTTCTCCAGAAACTCCGCTGCTCACTGTTCACCATCAAAACCTACGGACTCCTGCACTGTTTTTTCCTGTGCAGCTCTGCTTTATTTTTTAAAATGCAAAAACTTTTACAAGTTTGATTTCTTCTGTGTTCATTTTAATTTATTACATAGCTTTTCTTAGTTCTATAGGTAATGCAATTTTGCACAGTGTTAGGATTCATGACGGTGTCTTTCACTTACATGAATTTACGTGGACAATTTTAAAAACTGTGCTTCTGAAATAAAAGCGACAACGACTTCTAAAGTAATGACGTGTGCTTCTTATGCTGAGGAAACCCACAAAGCATTGCAGATTTATCACTTTTCGCTGTTACAAGCACATACTGTAAGAATAGTTGTCCAATGTGAAGTTTTACTTTCATTTTCATGTGAGTTTACAACACATTATTAACTCTCTAGATAGCATGTGAAAGTTTTCAGTAGCTTTCATTTGTAAACTTGGTTATAAATAGCTTTTGTAAACACCCCACAATGTTGGCCCAAAACAGACTGATTTTCGGAAAAGTTAGAAAGAAGTCAGTGAGATCTGCATTTTATTGGAAAGATTTCTTGTGCTCAATAGTGAATTGTTGTGTATTTATATTTGCATGAAAGTGTTGTATTTGCTTCGGATCAACTGATTTAACTCTTAGTGAAGTATCTGAAGAAAAACTTAACAGAGTAGGCCGTCCCTGGCTCGGTTCCGATTTTGGTTTTTATTACTGCAGTATCTTGAAGGTGTCACCTACCCCACAAGGCAGAAATAAGAGAAAACTATAGATTGTACAAAGGACGGCCTTGGCTGCTGGAACAGACTCTTCTTGAGACCCTTACAGCCATCGGCTTACAGCTCTTTGGCTGACGTGGACCTTCCGCTCTGTACAGATTGGGGTGGATTGGGCAGAGTAGGGGAGGTTAAAGTGATGGAGCCATTCCAGAATAGCTCACAGCATGAAATCAGAGTTCCTGTGATTGCAACACTGGGCTGTCCAGCTGGGTCGTATGTCCTGAAGGAGGTAATAGGGCAAGGGGTTCACAGAATGGCCAGAAGAAAAAGATCACCCTGTGCTCACTTGCACTTCTATTCTAATCAGCTGTTGAGCCCAAGAAACGTGCTGTTCCAAAACAGGGCTGTTTTCCTGTTCGTTTGTTTTGTGGGGTTTTTTTTCCTTTCTAATTAATGTATCTTCCTATTTTTAAATTATCGTGTGAATTTCTGTAAAGGACAATATGTAAATCTCATCTCTGCTAGGTAAATGCTTGATTGTGAAGTGCAAAAATTAAAAAGAAATTTGGCCCAATGATAGGTGCAGCAAGGATATTATTCTTTTACTCTCAGCTTTGCTATCAGTTGTGTAGCAATTAGCACAAGGCATTGTTTATCAAAAGTCAAGAGGTCCATACCTGGTTGTTCAGGACCTTTTTTGTGATGTGGGGAGATATTGCATCTTGGCTTATTTTTAGGCCAGCCTAAGATTATTTTCTATTCATACATGTCAGTAACAATTGGGCTTTTAAATTTAAATTCTGTGGGAAGATACATTAACCAGGGATTAGGGAATCAGGGGAAATCTGAATGAGAATTTTGATTTATTATTTTACTTGTAGGTAACAGCTGTGCCACTGGAGTTCTACTGCAATGACCGAAGTGCAGAGTACGAGCGCAGGGCGCTGAAGGAAGGAGGAAGTCTCGAAGCAAAGCAGTGTGTGCTCAATGGGTCCCCTGAGCTAGCAGCTGAGTGGCTGAAGCAGTGCTCCCAGTTCTTCCCAGAGTACCCAGGAGGACTCTTAGGGATCAGGCCTCAGAATGGCTGGTCTTTTATCAGGATACCAGGTAAGTTTAAAGGTTGTCATGGAACAGAGCTGAGATAAGGACATCTGCTCCTCATGGTAATTATGCTTGGTTGTGGGCTTTTTGAGGGGGTGGGGCTGGTTGTGTGTTTGTTTTTCCTCCTGAGATAAAGTTAACCTTGTATTCACATCCTCCATCTGGAGTAAAGCTGTCAGTGGATACTGAACAATTGAAACACAAACTTTTCTAATGCTTACTAACCTCTTTGAGCACATCAGCCCTCCAAGTGACTGTAAAGAGATGGATTTGCTTACTAAAGCACAGTCTGGTCTCACAACCAAATAGTATTTTGAGATTGGAAGATTGCACGAAAAGTAACAATCATACCTTGCCTCCTAGTGTGTTGGAAGGCCTTTGTATTGACCTAAGAGATCTTTTGTTGGTCTTCCCAGTGAAAGGATAAACATTACTTGTAGCAGTCTACCATGGATGGATTTGGGGACCTAGTTCAGAGGAAATTGGCCTGGAAAACAAGGCATGAGGGTTTCAGTTGGAATAAAGAAGACTTAATCATATTTCCTGGTGAAGTGTGAAAAACGTACCAGTGTTCTAGTAAAGTAAATGCACTGCATTTTTTCCTAGAATTAGACTAAAGTAATCCAAGATCTGCTGGAATTTGATAGCAAGTACTGCAGTGATTTTCACGGGCTGGACACAATTGAGCTGTCAGAAGATGGTCCTGAGCAGTGAGCAGAGTTCTGCAGAAAGTAGAGATCTGAGAGATAGCCAAGAGGAAAAACAGCTTACACTGCCAGATGCTAAGTTATTCCCAGACCCTTTTGGGTCAAGGATGTTTGGCAGGGGAAGTTAGTGCAGTAAAAGGAAAATGGCCTTTTGCTTGCTACAGTCTGGTTTAAGAAGGTACCTCATAAGTACTTGGTGTCACTTGACTCACATGCACGTTTGTATCTATGCGAAACAATTCTTCATGAGCTTGCACAAGATTAATGTTCAGTGACTGTTGATGATTTTATAGTTTCTTCAGGAATTCATAGAATCGTTTATCAGTTATTTAGAAACAGAAAATGAATCGCTGTAGCAGAAAGGAGAGGAATAGCTGAGGGATAAGTTAAGGTAGAAGGATAGAGAAAGAGAGAATAGATAGATGAATAGAGAAATGAAGAAAAGTAGACAATGTATAGAGAGCTGCATTCTCTTGAAAATTCTTCCATTTTAAGCTGATGACTTTGTCATCAGCAAAAATTTGTACAAGAGTAAAGGTGGAGTAGATGAAGCTTACAGGAATGAATAGATGCAAGGTTAGGCAAAAAGCACAATAAAGAATTTGCTTGAGAAGGTGGTTAGGTTGTGTGTGTTATGAAAAGCTGGCTTAATCTGAGAGGTGTTGGAGCTAAAAGTGGATTGAAAAAAAGTAGTTTCATACAGCCGTGTTTTAATTAGGTGGAAAGTAGCATTCAAACCTAAACCTATCCTGAGAGGAGAGGGCATATACCACAACAGGGCAGCTGTGTTTATGTGTGCAGGAGAAGGCACAGGGCAGGCACAGGGCATTGCAGAAAGTGGCTGATGTGCTGAAGGACCCTTTTACAAGACTGAAGCACAGCAGGTGTCGAATGGAACAGTGGAGTGAAGGTCTGCAGTAAACGGGTGACAAGAAGAAAAGGGGATACCTTTCTCCTAACCCTGATCTATCCTCTTTTACAAGGCTGAAGCAGAGCAGGTGTAGAGTGGAACAGTGGGTGTGAAGGTCTGCAGTAAACGGGTGACAAGAAGAAAAGGGGATACCTTTCTCCTAACCCTGATCTATCCTCTCCCAAACTCAGCGTTCCCAGTACCCTGGCAGCAGGCTCAGCTGCGATCACTGTGGGAATCTCTTGAGGCTTTTCCTGTTCTTTGAAAGAAAAATGGTCCTGGATTAAATGGCAGGAAGTGTCTGAGTCCTTTTAGCATCGATAAAAAGCACCGGCCTCACTGGCTGTTTACTGTGAGAGCCAGCTAGCTCCTCACTGACCCCATTGTGCCGTGCAGACTGTCGGGAGGGGAACCAGGGGTGTCAACTGGAACCCAGACTTTATCTCTCTTTCCTCTGCGTTTGCATGTCCAGAAGCACTTTTTCTCATTCTCCAGAGAGCAGTGAGCGCAGCTACAGTCATCGGCCGGAGCTCCTGCTTGGGGTTATTCAGAGTCATCATCATTTGTAACTGTTCTTCCCAGGCTGTAGGATCCCACTTGTATCACCTTGTAGATAATTTATGTCCATATCCCTGTGTGGCTGGAGACAAGGATTTTATTTTTTTTTCAGACTGAAAGCCATATGATACGATTTTACAGTTACATTATTTTTGATCTGCTTCTCTTGCTTATTTCATCACTGCTGAAGAAGAACCCCAAAAATTGCATCCTACGGAGAGTTCTTTGACATGCAGTCCAGGACTTCTCTCTCCTGACTGGCTTGCAATTTGAAAAGTTCCTTAGATGCTATTTAAAAATAGAAATATCCAATGACATAGGCATTGGAACTTTTTGCCAATCATTAAAAATGGAAAATGTAGAATTGCAAATTTTGGAAATCCCAAAACGACGTGGAAGGGAATGAGAAATAGAAGTGAGAGAAACCAGAAGTGAAAGACACTTTTTCCCCCCCTCTCTTGAATAACCGTGGTGTTTTCTGAAGATGGCATGAATAAAGAAGTAAATTTTCTGTTACCGCTTCCCAGAGTTTGTCCCCTGAAGCACTAGGTGGCAGGCTTTAAGCACGTGAAGATATTTGGTCTTGGAAAACACAATGGTATCAAGATAGCACTTTTAGATATGCCAGGTTAAAGTCAAATGGTTTTCTCTTCCAGAGATGATAAATCTTTTTGTTACTTCTGTTTTGCTTTACTGAAAAATCAAACCTAAAAATCCCACCAAAAAAAAAGCCCAGAACATTCTCACCAGTGCAGTCGGCTTTTATGCTGAAATATTGGAGAAATTATGAACTGTTAACAGGTTGCTGACTTTTCAGACTTTAAGACCATCTGCAAATAACTTCTTTACTTGTAATTTGCATTTTATTGCTATTTAAAAATAGTCACTTACACAATGGAGACCTAAGGAGCCAGCAGCAGAGGACGCACATCATTTCGAGTTTCCAAAACTTAATTCTACCTCTTCATGCTGGTGTGAGAAAAACAGTAGCATTTTGATTTGGAAAGGTGCTAATGTGTTAATCTGAGTCAGTTGAGGTTGTCTTGTGAACAGACCCTGTTTGTTTTCTCCGGTTCCTTCCAGTCAGGTGGCTTTTGGTTAATAATCATATTAGTTTGTCATCTATATCTAGACTTTTCATGTTGCTTCACTCAATTCAATTCATTCTGAAAGAGCAAGCAAGCTGACCAATTAGAATAAAAGCAGAATGTCATGGCTGTATAGATTTAAAGGAAAGAATAATATTTTGTATAAAGAGTAAACATTCCTACTAGTGCGCAGAGTTCAAACTTCTATAGATGTATTTTAAAACCAAATAACCGTAAGTCATTTCCATTTTTACTTAATTGCCCAAGTTCAAAGTTTGGTCTTCCTTAGAAGAATGCAGGAAACTATTAACTATTTGTATGTAATTGAGACTGAGTTCTGTTCTAGACATGAGTGCATCATTATACTTTATGTTACACCTAGAACAAATGCCAGCCTGAGCTGGGGCCTTGGGTTTTCCTTACAGTATCTCCTTGGCTTGGCTCTCTGGTTGACCCATTCCCTAAGGCAGTTGTGTGGCACTTGCTCCTGGCAAAGCAACAAGATCACCATCAAAACCAAGAGCAAACTGGAAGAAAACAGTGACTATCTGGATAGGCAGACAAGCAGGAAACAGCAGAGCTCTCTTGTCTTGGACCCTTAGCTTGTGTATTGCAGGAGCATGGCCCTAAACCAAAGTCAAGAGCGTTCACAGCATTGGCTTGTAGTGCACATACAATAGCTAATAATTTTAGACAATATTGACAACACAAGATTTTTTGAATTTCAGAAAGCAGGACTGGTGGCTGCATCTTCCAGTATCCTAACATAGATCCCACTAACTCCAGCATTAAGTCCATTATTTATATTTAAGCTAAAGGATGTTTTTTAAAAGAGATCTTGTTTGAATTACTAAAATGATGAAGAATCCACCATGGTTCCATGTTTCTGGAAAAAAGTGTTTCTGACTGGTTTTTCTTCACTATCAGAAGGATAAGATGGAAGCTTGTTTTTACGGTTTTAACAAAGCACTGGATAGTGTGCCCTTCTCTGCTTGTGTAAAGCTCTCTTCTCTTGTTAAAAACCTTTGTCCAAAAGAAGAACCTTGAGTAGAGCCAATTGCTCTTTGAAAAATTGAAACGGATCAAGTTTCTGAACTCCCTCACTGCAGGGAAAGTTTTTTAACACACTGAAATCTTGGAGATTTTTCCTGAACACCTTCTGGTCTTTATGTTTCTGAAAGGGGTACTAAACCTAGACGTGTTCTTTTGAAATGATCTTTTGAATTAAGTATGGAAGAACAACTACATTCTTGCTTTTTCTAAGCAAACCTCTGGTTGTGTGTGCAGGAATCAAACTTAGCCCTCTGTGCCACATCGCTGCACTTGGGCACTCGTGGACTGTGTTGCTTGCTCTGCTCATAAAATCTTTTTATGAGAGCTGTTGTGTGATCTATACTCTGTTCCACTAGTATTAATTTGGTTTTAGCTGTATTAAAATGCATGGTGCTCACATGAATGAATTAATTTTTGTATATACCTGTTTTTTCAATTGGAATATTGTGCCAGGACAGTTAACTGCCTGACAGAAAGCTGAATTTTCTTCAGCCCATGAGTTATTTCGTTCTTTGCACTCAGAAGTGTGCGGAAGTGTTACCTGCTAGACATTAGAGAATGGTACCTGCTAGACATGTTGAAAATGTTTGGGTTCTGTACTAGCTTGCACCATCTGCAGTTGTCAACTTCCCGTTTTGGCTGTAAACCCAAGTTCAGACATCCCAAAGAATAAAGAATCATCAGTGGCCTTTCCAGCAGATAATTTTTTTGGAAGAAAATTTTTCTTCGTCCTCTTTCAACAGTGCTATATTGTTTACTGAAGTTTATGTACAGAATGTACAAACAGGAAGATCTCCTTCCTGAAAAATACTTCATGAGCAGTGCTGAAATAGAGAGGACACGAAGTATAAAATCTGAAGTGACTTCAAAGATTGCCATCTGGAAGCATTTCTTAAACAATAAAGAAAAACAAAAAGCAGAAAGCAGGGAAGAGAAGGAAAAGTTAAGGCAGTGCTGCAAAGGGGCTGTTATTTTACAGTGACCTGGAGAACTGTTCTTTGCTTTCCGTGTTGGTGAGGGGTTTGATCTTGAAACTGGGTCTGCAGAAGTTAAGTCTAAAGCTCTACAGCAAATGTCCTAAGGACAGCATTTAAACATGTGAGGTGGAGAAAAGTTATAACTGTCAGGGCATATTGTGGTTGTTGACGCAGTCAGGATGAATGCTGGGATGAGGGAAATGGCTGTCCAAAAAGGATTGAGTCCATACATGTGAGGAAATCACTCTGCGATGAGATTTTGCCAAGTGAGTATATTCATATACTCCCCTTCCAGCAAGCAAAAAGTATTGTTAGCATTGTGATTGTGTCAGTCAGAAGGGATGTTAAGGTTTCTTCCATCACAACTCATTACTTTAGGGATTGTAATGCAATGAAGTATATTAAAACTTCAGAGTTAACTTTCAGCGTGTAGCTGGTTTAGCTTTATTAATTGCCTGCTTTTCTTCCATTTCTTTTTAGACAAAGAGAGTCTGATCACTGACAGCGGAAAACTGCATGCTCTTGATCTTCTCTTGACACGGCTGAAATCTCAAGGACACAGAGTTCTCATCTACTCCCAGATGACGCGGATGATCGACTTACTGGAGGTAGGAGAGCTGTAGCCTACAGAGGACAAATTGTGAAGATGCAGATTTAGCAACGATGCTTTGAAGAAAATACTGTAATTTGGATGCAGCAAACCAGACATAAAATTATTGTACTGAAGGATACCCAGTGAATGCATTAATATGAAAATATAAGAGCTGCCATACAAAGTTAGACCTAATGTCCAGCCTAGTGTCATGCTTCCCTCAGTGTACAACAGCAGATGGTGTGGTGAAAATGTACGAGAGCAGTGGTACTTCACAATTAGGCTCTCAGTGTCCAGCAGTTTGCAGCTCAAGGCCTTTCTGAGCTGGATGTGCCTTCTGGATATTCAGTAATCCTAAATTGATTCTTCTTCCATGAAATTGTTCGGTTGCATCTTGAGTCTTTGTAAGTTTTTGTTATTTGCAGTGCTGTGTCGCAAGGGCTTGCATGGCTTAATGATCCTCTTTTGCTGGTTTTGAACTGCTGCTTTCTGCTTTCGTTTAATACCCATGTGTCCTTTTTTTGGAAAGAAGAGGGAGAACAGTGATTAATGTGACATTGTTTATGTTGCTTGTAATTTCACAAACTTTTTCTGTTTCCCGCTATCATCTTATTCCTGTGAAAAAGTTTGGTAGACATCAGTAATAGGAGGTTCCCTGGCATATGCAATAGGAAGAAAAAGGAAGAATTAAGTAATTACTCATTATTTAAATAGAGTCTGCCTCAGAAGGAGAAAAAAAAGAGCCCTTGATTAGCAACCATGCCACCAAAGAGCTAGTAGACGTTAGTAGGAGAAATAGTAATTTGTTTTTCTGTTTGTAATACTTAGAATGCTTAGAAAGAAATACTTGTGTTTCTCTGGGCTTCTGGTGAAGACAGCAAAATTTGAGTTTTCAGATGGATCTGAAAAAAGGAGTATCTTGTGTCACAATACCTCTGTTCCTCATCAGTGAAGGATTAGTAGTAATAACTTTAATGACTACCTAATTCTGAGCAAGAAAATAGGAGACCTGATATACATTAGTTTCAAAGAGGTGATCCTGATAAAGTTTTCTGACTGTGAATACACAGTAGGTGGGAAAATATTTGCATCAGCACTGTTAAACCATCAAGATGCTGTGATCCTTCAGCAATTAGTCCTAGGTGTACATGGGCTCCCTCAGCAGTGTTTGACACAGGATAATGTCTTCTCCACAGTAAAGTGGACCAAAAAAGTGAGAAGCCTGAATTAATAGCTGCCTACATCACACGTCCTGTATGAGCTAGAGTGGATTTTAAGGTCAGCAGTTAATAGGTCAGTAACGCATCACAGGCTGAATTTTGTTTTTGCTGCTGTAAGGAAAGACAGAACTTGCATGGTTGCAATTCTGTGTCTTGGGTCCCTGCCCAGCATTGCTTCCTATGCCTGTTTTTGGCAAACACTGGGTATGGTGCAGGTTTGTTGACACCCTGCATTACACCATGAAGCTCATAAAGCTGAGTGTTTAGTGTATCTGTCTTTTCTGTTAGCATTCCATTTGAAAGGCTTGGGACACACCGTTTTGCTATTACACCTTGTAAATGCTCAACTTTACTTGTTGGGTTTTATTACCCAAAAAAGCCACCTACCAAGCCCCTCTGTTCTTCTTTCTCTGGACCCATGTAACAGAAGCTGGAGTTAAGCAAGCTAAAAAGCAAGTAAGGGCTCAATTTGTAAGAAAATGCTTGCAAAAGTTGTGTAGCAGTAGATACGTATTTTTTTACTGACCAGAGATATCAAAATACCTTCCCTGTGCCTACTTGAACATGAACAATCATAAGATGCCCTATTTCTTTTAACAGTGTTTTGACTGTATCACTGTAACTGCTATGATATCGTACTCACTTAATCCATACGAGAGCACAGAACACATTGTTTACAAAGTTATGAAACCAAGTTTGTTTGATTTAGCTTCAGCTGAAGAACTGCTGCTTAATTCAGCCATTATAAAATGGCAGTTATAAATACAACGAGGAAAATTATTTTCTTTCAGCAAGAGGGGATAAAATAGAATTTCATTAACTGTTATTTCATGCAGACGTGTATTTCATACTTTTTTATCTTGGTCATGTTTGTTTTTCTCAGTATGATTGCTTCTGCTGCATGGAAGAGTAATTGTCCATGATTTCAGTGGGAATGACATGGCATTCATGTGACGAGGGGTCAGATTATATTCTGGATGAAGTAAAATGTCGTAGTTATGATCTACCAAAAGTTTATTAGTTGTGTTAAAATATATGTGTACTCCATTTGGACTATGAAATAACATGAAGGGAAAACATTTTGTACTTTTTGAGAAAGTATCAGTGTTGAAGCCCAGAAGAACCCTGACTTTAACAGCACTGCATTCTTACCATACTCAAGTCATTGTGTGTTCATTTCTTGTATAGGTGCTCTGTTGCCAGGGCCATTTTCATTATTTTTCCTAGATTGATACTTCTGGTGGCTTGGTGACCCCTTACACTAAACAAGACTGGCAGGTGGACTTTTCAGGCAGGTCTAGCATAATAGTGTCTCCATGAGATGAAAGCCTCCCCATGAGGCTTCCCTCACCCCATCACTCCTTAAGGGAACTAGAAAAATGAGCAGTCATCAGACACCTTCCACAGTTACAGTAGAGACCAGGTATATTGCAGTTGCTACTTAAATAGTTTCCTTGCCATCAGAGTGTTTTCTTGGGGGTTGGTTGGTTGGTTTGTTGTAGTTAGAAGCATGCCATTTCCACGAGTCATCAAAGCACTAAACTGCTGCCAAGTATAGTATAAGTTGTAATCTTTTTTTTCTTTTTTTTTCTGAATTGAAAGGGTGTACTGTCAATATTTGGAAAAATACTGAGTAAAACCAGTTCACAAAAACAAGTGTTTCATATGAACACTGTTATGCTAGTGTGAAGTGTCCTTGATCAAGGAAAGGTAGATGGAGACAGACCAGAAGATGTTAAGCAAAGTGTTCAATAGATAATTAGCTAAAGGTGAATGTACTAGGTGTAGTTTGTGAGGTGGGGGGAAACAACCCATGAATGCCAGTATTACAGGTGTAGAATAGCTTATTCTTTTGTAATTTGTGCCTTAGTGGAAATGTCTGCGGTCTGGGATAAGGATAAATGCTTCTGATGGAAAGAAAGACGTTGTTTTCTATTTGTGCTGAAGTTTGTTTAGAAGGCACTGATGAAGAGATGGTTAACAGTGAGGTGAGGGAAGACTAAATTAAGGTGTTGAAAGGCTGAATCATCACAAATGCACATAAAGATGATAACAAAGAAATGGAAGGAAAAGACCCTTGTGATAATAGAAAGATTGATCAAATACAGAGAAAGGTCACATAGTGCCTAATCGACAACTGTCAGTGGTTTTAGTTGGTGACAGAAACCTGTCATAGGAATTGAGGAAATCAATAGTAAATTAGGGCTTGAGTGACCATGTGGTGAAGTAGCTGTTCTCTGCTTTAAACTTCTACTGTTGTACTCCAGAAATCGTACAGCCGTGAGCTCTGTTTTGTAGAGGTAGCCCAAGTGTGACTGTAGCCATTGCCACATTGTTAATTTTATTTATCTGTTTTTCATCTGCCATGCTTCTTTCCAGTACAGCAGTCTGTTTCCCAGGTTCCTTATAGTAAGGCAGCTCTTCCACCTTTTCTGCGGTAGTGAAGCAGAACATGAAAGGAACAGGAGCCGTATAGGAGAAAAGGAGAGCATGGTACTCTCAGAAGGTTTATTAGAATGCAAGCACTGCCATGTCTTCTCACAGCACATCAGTTCTGTATCTGCTGAGCACTGCAGCTTGGAGCAAGATTAATCCAATAGTTCTTGCTGCAAAAGCACCATCTGTTTTCTTTTTGTCTTCATTTGCAGTCACAGCATCTCAAAAAGACACATGCACGACCAGCGTTCAGTCTAACAAGTGTAACCAGTCGGAGTTGCATCTTGTCAGCCAGGGATCATATTGTTAAAATGTCAGAGGGTATCTTTCCAGAGGAACTCTGGATAGCTGCATAGCCTGAAAAGCTTTCTGTGTAATTCAGATTTTATTGATCAGAAGAAGCTGAGTACCTCAGAGCATTGGAAAAAGCCCTTGCCTACAGCATTCCTGGTTGATGCCATTTGATTTGTGTCCCAGGCAATGGTTTCAGTTCTGCTGCTTGGCGCGAGCTGTGGGCTGACACACCAATGTAATGTTCAAAGTGGTGTACGCAGTGAGATTCACAGGCTCTTTACCAGCGACATAAAGCATGGACAGACGTTAGTGTACAGTACTGAGATTTTAAAATGAGTAGTCAAATGGTATAAAATGAGCAGGGAGCAGATACAGTTGGTTTGTTAGGATAGGTTCACTTACACAGTGAAAGCTCAGGATTTAGTAAGAATTTAGACTTTGTGAAAACAAACTTCCTATTTTAGTGATTTTTATTTACCTATTTATTTATAGAAAAAGGCATGTACTGTAACATTTTCTGCAGAGCAGCAAATGCAACCCCAGTTCTGACTCATCTTCATTTATCTCATGTATGAATTGCAAAAACTGACATATGGTTGAGTAGCTTTAATTTCTGAATTTCTATTATCATAAAGTATTGCCTACGTAAGATTGCTTACAGCATATAAGCAACTATATTTTTTCTGGTGTGTGTTCTTTGCAGGAATACATGGTTTATAGGAAACATACCTACATGAGATTGGATGGTTCTTCAAAGATCTCTGAACGGAGGGACATGGTAGCAGATTTTCAGAACAGGTAATGTATTTTACAAAGTGTTTCTGTGCTATATTGTGTGTACAGAGACAGCTGGTATAAGATGTAATGGAAATTAGTGAAATTTGCACTTAAATTCTCTTTCCTGATATCAAATGGACCTCATTTATCTGAAACAGTTTCTAGGTGGTTTGCTTATCAGAAGTCACTGGTGTTGATACTGAACCCAGTTGTATTTAGGAATTTGTCATCTGTGAAACAGTATTGGAAGCAATTTTAGTGTACCCATCTCTTGTGCTTCTTACCGTTCCAAATACTCTATATTGCTTAGAAAGAAGCCCAGTCGTAAGGTAGCAAATGTTCGTTGGTTATTACATGCTCTGACAATTTACACTGTGAAGATGAGGTTGAAAATCTTGCGTATGCTAGAGCTTTGAAAGTGACCTAGTTTTCTGCAAAACAAACCATCTAAGCATGCTTTGTTGTGAAACCTTAAACTACCATACAAGTGATAAAACAGGGATTTTATTAGGTAGTAAGATATGCTAACCCTTTTCATTTATTAAACCAAAATGGATTCTTGCAGTTTTTTATGAGTCCATCAGGAAAGAAGAGTATGTAATCATCTTATTATAAGTTAATATATTTTATATAACTTTGTCTCCACTAGGTTGCGTTATTTATAATGATTGAATTTGTGGTTATTAAGTTTTCTTTTAACCATGAGATACAGCTTGGTAGGATGTCACTTTGGTATGGTAGTTCACAGTAAGGTTACCCTTCCTGGACGTTGATGTGAGCTTTTAAGAAGTTAATTTTCTTTTTCAGAGGAGGTAGGTTTGTAGATCGTTGTTTATTGGAGGGTGAAAGAAGCATTCTAGAGAATAGTCCTTGTGTTAGTGGTCCCAAGGTATCATAGCTGAAGATGGGGGGGGAAGCCATATAGAGCCTTTCAGGCCAGCAGTTCATGAGCCTTAAAGACCTGAAGGCCTGTGTTGCAATGGTGAGTCTTCTAGTGAACACCTCAGAGCAAAAAAACTTGAATAAGAAGTGTGCCAAATAGCTGTGGTGAGAGAACCATACAGGACCTTTCTCCTGGTTTCCAGGTGTCGGAAGCAGTTTTCTCACAGGCTATGATGGCCTCCTGCAATCCTGACTCTTCTTCCCGTAAGGTCTTTTAACCAAAAGAAGTGAAGAAATTTGGGGTTTTATTAATGATCAGAATTTGGTTTTATTAATGAATAGAACAACTGAAGAAAAAAACAGTCGTCAGCAGAAAAAAAAAGGTCAGCCAGTCTAAACAAGAATTCCTATTAAAATATTAGTTGAGTTCCTCTTATAAGTGACTTACTTATGAGAAATATTTCCAGGAAAAAAAAGCCTGACTGAGACTAAACTGTCCTGCAGGATATCCTAGCAGAGTGCTGAAAATACATAGCTATGGAATGATAATTTGTTCCTGTAGTCTGTGGCACTGTCCACTTTCTTTCCTTCCCACACGGCATTTCCAGAAGCATTTCCCAGCAGGATGCTCAGGTGACTGTCTGTGTGTACGTTCCACTGTTGTTACAAGAGTGAAAAGACTTCCTGGCCAAGGATTACCTGCCTTGCGATTACCTGCTGACTCCTTTGGCTTTGTACCTGCAAGATAAAGTCTAGAGATGACTGCTCGGCATCAATTCCTTCCAGCTGCCCATAGCTCAGGATGAATTTTTGTATTAGATTTTGGACGGCCAGAAACCTTTCTAATTTTAGATTTCTTGGCGTTTTTTTGTGTGTGTGTTAATTCATAGTTTTCGTAATTATTTCTGCTGTCTGTTGGTAATTTCTTTAGGTGGGGTGGGAGAAAACCTTACCTGGGACCAGAATGGGTTCTTTGAGAGTCTGGTTTTTATGGTACAGCCTTGCCAGGTACTTGTGAATGTCTTAAAGTTTGAATCCTGAGAAAATAGTTCTACTTGACCATCATGGATATGGATTCCAAAACCCTGGATTTTTTACATTTGTTGAGTTGTACTAGCATATGTATAAAAGCATGCAATGCATCCACACTTCCTCCAGGAAGGGCAAGAAAAACCCTTTAGATTTGATAAGTGGACTTTTAAGGACAAACTGCTTACATGTGGTTAGTCAAGAAGGAAATGTCCCACACTGCTCATTCAGCGAGACTTTCTGGTTCTTTAGTAATTTTGCATGCACTCGTGTGCACAGTGTGATAACAAAAGGATGTGTCATTGCAGAGTGTCTTCTCTTGAACGGAAGGCCTTGCTCTGTTACTGTCCAAGTACAGTACGTCAACCTCTTTGGAGGCCTTACTGGTACTGCCTGCTTTGTTTGCGTCAAACCATTCACAGATCCATGTGGTGTTAAATGCTTTTAAATACTGCTGACCCCACAGTGGCACTAGTGAGGTTCACAGCCTTAGCAGAATTGCTGATTTCACTGTTGCCACTTGAGTTTTCATCAGTGCTTGGTCATCCTCTGTATAGATCTGTCTCATTTGTCTTCTGTGTGTGCAGTGTTAGAACTGCCATTGAATCTCGACAACCGCTGTCCATTTTGTCTGACTCCTCAGACTGTAGCTGGGGCTTATTACAGAGAGCTGTCCAGTGCACCCCACCTTCCTCAGTTATGTAAAGGATTACTAGGCTTAGAGGGCTATTCCAAGCCAGGTATTGTGATGCCTCATCTCTCTCTTAGCAGCCAGTGTTCCTGAATCTGATGCCAGCAACTCTAAGCCTTGGGCCTAGTATGACTGTGTTAGGGTTTGCGAACCTCCCAAGGAGGTGTCCAGAGGTGGCTTTCCAGAAGTGTGTTGTGTCATATGGATCCGTATTGTACTAGGGCCTTCTGTCTGGAGGGCCACATTCACCAAAGGTACCTGGTTTGTCATCAGCTCACATGCTGTCTGAGGACATCACAGTCCCAAGGAATCTACATGTAAATACAGTTAGTGCAAACTGAAAATGATTAGAACTTCTAATTTGAATCAGCAACACAATTAGGACTAGAGAAGTTCTTAGTCTGAAGGACTTTAGTCTGTGCTAGTGGACCCACATCCTTCTCTAATGTACCTTTATATTTGCTAGCTTGCTTTTATATTAAGATAATTCTTCCCCCCCGCCCCTGAGTTGTTTGTTCTGTTCAAAGTACCCAATTTAGAACAAAACTTGCATCTGCACAGATTCAACATTTATTTTTCTTTCTTTATCAATGGAGCATTGTTAAGGCAAGATCTTTTTTTAGCAGTGATCAATTCTGTAAAACAATAAATTGTTTTGTGTCCATATGAAATTTTAATTTCCAGTGTGGGCAAGATAAACAAGCTGTGGTTTGTTTTGATAGTGATTAATAAGCTGCTATCGCAAACTGAATGTTTGCGTGTTCTGACAGTCTTGGTTTGTAGATTAACTTCTCTCACTCACTCATAAGTTGTTTTTTCTTGACCATGAACAGCACAAAATGTTCTGAAGTGTTCAAGTAATAGAAACAGCCCTGATCACTTTATATGGGTCACAGAATTTACTTCTGTGGTTGTTTCTTGTTCATCATGCACAAAATAAGGGTTTTTTAATCTCTTTCCTCTGCAGGAATGATATTTTTGTGTTCCTGTTGAGCACAAGAGCTGGAGGCTTGGGCATTAACCTTACAGCTGCAGATACGGTAAGTGAAGTTTGTTAAAGTAGTTCAGAATAAAAAATCAGCTCTCTAATGCATCGATTTCAGTACAAATATTCTTTTGCTTTTCCTGCCTCCAACCACCATTTTTCCCAGGCTGCTCATCTCCTGCCTTCTAGCCTCATGATTTACACAGGAAAACTGGTCTTTCTCTCTGAAAGTTGGCACTCTTTTAGCCATGCTAACCAGTATTTTTAGTACTGCCGTTCACATCATGAAATGGCAAAACCTTGTTTACTTCACTCGTATTTACAGTGTGGTATTATCTTGATTATAAAGTTGTAGAATATTGGACATTTGGTACAGCCTTTGGCTGCAGTTGGAACTATCTTCCTTCTCAGTACCAGAGTCTAGAAAGGAGACGGATGACTGAAGAGGTCTGCAGGCGCAAATGACACTTTAATACAGTGAATGCTGCTTTATGTATGACTGTTTGCTCTAAAGGCTCAGCAGCTAAAGAATCAGTAGGACAGGTATCGGTTACCCTTTTATCTCTGCACAGAAGAATGAAGCAGTGCCTCTAAACTACGAAGTCATTTGCAGTTGAATATCAGCTAGTCAGGAAGGATAAATTCCTTCCCCCCTACTCACCCAAGATGTAAAGGCATACTAATTTAGGTGAATTGCAAGAGGTTGCACTCTGGAGCAGCTGGCACAAATCATGAGGGAAGGAATATGACCTACATGAACCATTCGTCTCTTCACTAATAGCTGTTCTTGTGCTTCCAGCCCTTGTGTGCATGCACATTTTACCCCAAGACAGACTGTAGTCCTTACCCACAAAAAACCAGAGATCTATGGATCAAAAATGTTACATAATTCTATTTTTTTAAAATGCTCCATCATATCTTGCTGTCACTTAACAAGAAATCAGAAGAAAGCAAGTGTCTGTAGGATCTTCAGGGTTTAAAAGTTCTCTTGACTCAAGTTGCTTCAGCAGAGGAAATAAACAGATGGAAGCACAGGCATGCTCCTGCAGGCTCCTTGTACAAGCATTTTTAGTTGTGTTTTGTAACTTTCTGAATATTTTACTTTGCTGTCTAAAATTTTTTAAGATGTTTTTGTTTTGTACGCTTAGCATGCATAAAATGCTGTTGGAATGACAAGGCAGTATGAATGTAAAGTGGCATTTCAGTTTTTTGTGATAAAAACACTAGAAGTGTTAGACTAGACCAGACTTTATCCAAAGTTTGAAAGGAAAAAAAATGGAGTATTACTTTTCATGTGAAGTTCTAATTTGATGGGCTTTTTCTTCTTAAGGTAAATAACGCTAAAATGGGTTCATGATGTGGTTAGTCTATAATTAGTTACAAGACAGTGATTTATTGTGGTGACAGACTTAGAAGTTCTGTGCCTCTGAAGCAGATTTCTGGAAGAAGGTATTAAAGACATTCTGTCAGTTGGTTTGATTTCACCTGAAATGCAGTGGAAAACATTTTGCAGGAAAGCAAAGCTGGGTTAATACAGCCTGTAATGGGGTGTATAGCAAAATGTATTTTTTTTCCCCAGTATCTTGGATTTTTGTTTGTTTAATCACCAGGTGCTCTAAATGTCTGGTTTTATTTAATCCTTTCTGTTCTGGTGTTCTTTTGCAGGTAATTTTCTATGACAGCGACTGGAACCCAACAGTAGACCAGCAGGCCATGGACCGGGCACACAGGCTGGGTCAAACAAAGCAAGTCACCGTGTACCGGTTGATATGTAAAGGCACCATTGAGGAGCGCATCTTACAAAGAGCTAAGGAAAAGAGTGAGGTAGGAATGAGGAAATCATATGGAACAAGAAGTTACAGAAATGGTATCAGAAAACATGTATCAGACATGGACTTGATGATCTTAGAGGACTTTTCCAACTGTAATGATTCTGTGGCTGATTTGAGTAACTTTTCCTTTTTTTCTCTCTTGTTTTTTTTTCCTTCTAGATCCAGCGAATGGTGATTTCAGGTGGCAATTTCAAACCTGACACCTTGAAGCCAAAAGAGGTGGTCAGCCTTCTGCTGGATGATGAGGAACTAGAAAAGAAATGTATGTGAAATTTGTGTTGCAGCATTTTCCTCATCTTCCACTTAATTAGCTTCTGAAATCTGTGTTTTTATCTCTACAAACACATGTATTGCTGATAACAACTTCTGTTTCCTGGCTCTTTTTGTATTGCCAACTCTTGTTAGTACAAGCTGGTTTCATATCACTGCGGAGCTGAGAGATGAAGTTGTGCAAGAGAGACATGATGATGTGATAAAGTTTTTGTTGGCACTCATTCAGGATCACTGCATTGTTCCTGAATGAGAGAGCTTTGACAAGAATTATTTAGGTCATGACAAGAAAAGTATTAGTGAAAATGCTGTATTTCATCATACTTTTGAAGCTGTATTAGAGGTATATGCTTGCATGTTGCTAGAAAGAAGAATTTCACTGTAAGACTTTTCAGTAATTTGGATACAAATAGTTTTAATACAGTAGTGTATTAAATGTATTGAATTTTAATACAGCTGACTTTTCTTCACAGTTCTGCTAGAACTAGAATTTCCTGTAAGATTCACAAAAGGATATGAAATATCTTTCCATTGGTGCCAACTTGGTATTTCTTTTCCAACAGTGCGTCAGCGTCAAGAAGAGAAGCGACAGCAAGAAGAAACAAATCGTGTGAAGGAACGAAAGCGTAAAAGGGAAAAATACGCTGAAAAGGTACTTTGATGCTGAGGAGTTGCCTGTGTCAGTGATAGAGCTGGAAGAGCTTCAGGCTCGCTCTTATGCGGCGTGGAAACATTTTATGCAAAGGCAGTCTGATGAGTAAAGCCCTCTTCCCTTCACCATTGTACATCAATCTGTGGTGCTTCCTTACACAGAAGAGGGATGTTACAAAATATGTAATGCTCAGTTATCAGTATTTTAGTATCATTAGCAGTTTGAAGAAGGAATGACTGCATACCCAAACAACACTGTAGGTCACCAGCAGTCTACAGACAACAATTTGAGGACTTATGCTTAAAAATCCAAAATGATCAACTGATCATTCTGTGGCATGTAAAACGGTGACTTAATAAAGATTTTGTTTTGCAAGGACCAAAAGGAAATGCAAATGAAGCACCAGACACAGATAAAACCCACATAGCTATATGACTTCCGTGGAAGAAGGGAAGATCGGTTTGCTTAAAAAAAATCATTAAAATCAGTTTATGAAAATTCTGAATTTTTGATACAGGGAGGCTTTGCATTATTTAATTGGAATTTTGGATAATGGTAAAAAATTTCAAGCTCACTTCAAAAGATAATGGAAAGAAAAGTAATTCTGTAAGAGTAATTCATCATTCCAGCTATTTTAGGAAGAAAAAAATCCCAACGCAACTTAAATCTAAAGAAGCAGCCTTTAAGGGATCTGTTACTTCATGCTTCATAAACTTGTTTTAGGTAATTCTGGACACAGCATTCCCTGAGTTATAATACTGCATTAGATGTTGAGAGTTTGCGTTGTTGATTCCCTTTCTTCAGTTTTCTCATATTTTTCAT
>NW_010166961.1:28353-40723 GCF_000695765.1 Mesitornis unicolor
TTATTTCAGAAGAAGAAGGAAGATGAATTGGATGGGAAGAGAAAGAAAGAGGGCATGAACCTTGTAATCCCATTTGTTCCCTCAGCTGATAACTCCAACCTGTCTGCTGATGGGGACGACTCCTTCATTAGTGTAGACTCTGCCATGCCCAGCCCTTTCAGTGAGGTAGGACTCACTGCTGCTTTAAGCTCTGTACTATTTCAATTGTGACCTTGCATACTTGTAGGATTCTTGTTTCTGTTATTTCAGCTAGTGTAGAACTTTGAGTATGTGGGAAAGTGAGATGTCTTAAAGGTGCATGATGAAAATTAATTTCTTGAAAACACAACAGCTACTGATAAGCTGCCTTATAGCTCCTCATGTTATTTGATATTCCATTATTCCCCTCTTCATTTGCTCTGCCTCTTTTCTCACAGCGAGTTCATGCCCTGACTCTCCTGCCTTTCAGCCCCTGAAATGTTTCCATTCCTGCCTGCAGTCCCACCTACTTTCTTCCTACTTCCTTCTCCCTTTTTCCTGTCTTTGTCGTGCTCGCATTTATACCCATGTGCCTTCTTCCCTAGCAAGAACGGTCTCTTTCCCCTCCTGAACCAAACAGTATCCCTCAAATAGCTCCTTGATGTTCAGTTTCCTCGCAAGTACTCCTCACTAGTTTCATCTGCATCTCCTTCTTTGTTTCCTTCCTTGCTTCTGATTCTGAATTAGTGTGGGGGTTTTTTCTGGAATTTAAATTGTAAATTTTCAGTGACAAACATCTTGCTTTCCTTCATCTTTTTGTAAAGAATTGCAAACTGGTTTTGGCAGCAACTGTATTTTGTTCTATACAGTGTTGATTAAGATTCCTATGTTGTATTGTTCCGTTATTGACCCCTTTTTATTAGCAGTAGTACTAGATTAAGAATCCAGTCGATTTCTGTTTTGCTGTTGGAGATGCGTAGTTGAACAGCTGCTTTCTAAAATCTCTGCTGAGAATATTAGTCTCCTGCTTCTTAACTTAACCTCTGTTCTCGTGAATTGAAATTAAGTAGCTCCTTGAGGACATGTAAAAAGAGGGTGTGGTGAGATTAGGCAGATTATGTATCCTGCTGCTAGTTTTATCTAGAGAAAATGAGAGAAGATAGAACAAGTACCAATTAATTACTGGTGACTGTGTATCTTTTAAAGATCTTGTTATGTTTGTACCCTTCCCTTTCCTAACCTGAGAAGCTAACAGCTTTGTTCTCTGTCATGTTTAGATATCCATCAGCAGTGAATTACATATGGGCTCTATCCCTCCTGATGAGAGCAGTAGTGATATGCTTGTGATTGTGGATGATCCAGCTTCTTCAGCACCGCAGTCAAGGGCAACGAACTCTCCTGCTTCCATTACTGGCTCGGTTTCAGATACCATGAATGGTCAGTGCTTTTGCCCTGGCTTACTACTAACATTCATTAAACATTGACTTTGTCTGGCTAGGTGATACATTTTCTGTATTTTAACCAGAGTATATGCATCATTGGCAAGATTTGAGGGAAAACTGCCTTTTCATAGAGAAATTACTTCTGACTTGATAGGAAATCTGTTTGTAGTCTCTCATTCACCACACTTTCCTCTTTTCTGTGTTTCTCTTAAAAGTTTCATCCTTTGTTCCTGTGTTACAGAGGGTGCCCCTTCCATTATGTCCATATTACCAATTATAGACACCACAGAGCTATTAATCTGTAAGATTTTCCTTGAATTTGCTGTTGGGCTAATCATCATTTCTCTATTTCCAATGGGTGATTGGAGCAGCTGTAATATTAAATAATTTTTAGCAGCTGTAATATTAAATAATTTTTAACTGCCACAGTTTTCTACACTGAAATAAGTAAAGCCATAGTCCTTGACAAGTTTCTTTAGAGGCAGCAAATTGACAAAACTTCATCCCTATCTTCACTTGAGAAAATGCTTCATCCTGAAGTAGAACCCAGAATCCTCCACCTATTTGTGGAGGATTATTTGTTTATTATAATAATGACAAGTAGTTTAAATTAGTAAGATGTGGTTCATGGGATCACTGCTTGCTAACAGTGTCCATATTAATGTAAATGACAAGTATCAGTTAATAGGGACAGTGTTAATGTAAATGGTAGGTAGTTGTGATGCTGTATTCATCTGTGAGTCATCCGAAATACTATACCAGTTATTGTTTAACATTCTTTTCTTTTAAAGGTGTTTCAATGCAAGATACATCTCTCAGTGGGAGAGGCCAGTCAGGTCGAAGCCGGGGTCGTCCTAAAGGTTCGAACAGTGGATCAAAAGGTGGCACTGGGAAAGGCAGAAGTCGGAAATCGATAGCAGGAAGTGCAGCTGCAATGGCAGGTGCCAAAGCAGGGGCGGCAGCAGCATCTGCAGCAGCATATGCAGCGTACGGGTACAACGTCTCTAAAGGTATGTGGGGACAGGGAGGTAGCAGACTACCCAGAGCAGAACCAACCACATGAGATTGGGTGGTTGTTGTGTACAGCCTGCCAAAAAAATAGATAAAAAGTGTTGTATTGTTGGTATTGCTTGTCCATTATGTTCTGAGATCCAGGCAGTACACAGTGTGACATGGTAATGGTATGAGGATAGCCAGTGCCACCACAGATGACCTTGAGAGGCTAGTCCTGCAGAAGTTTCATCTGCCCTTTGAATTATCTCATACCAGATATTTTTGCTCTTGTTTTTTATGTTGTTGTCCAGACAAATCAGATAGTGTCGTTTATCCCATGGCTGTGGCTTTGCTGCATTGCAGTCACATTGAACGTAGAGTATCAGGTTTCAAAATCTGCTAAACTGATGGTGAGGGGAGCTTCAGCTTTACACCAGCTGAAGGTAGCCCATGGTATAAGTGCAAGATGTTTTGTATCTGAAGGACATCCCTCTTCATTAAAGTCTCATAAATCATGAATGCGGGGTGGTCTTAGGACTGATCATTAGTATATTGTGTGTTGTTGAGGAGCCACAAGTGGAATAACGTGCTCACATGGAATTTGATTCTCTTTTCTATTGCTAGGCATGTCTGCAAGTAGCCCTCTACAGACAGCAATTATTCGTCCTTCTGGACTTGCAGATTTTGGACCTTCAAGCGCCTCTTCGCCCTTGAGCTCCCCTTTGAGCAAAGGAAACAGTGTTTGTGGGACCCCCAAAAGCTTGAACTTGACCAGCAGTCTCATATCAGAAACTTCAATTCGGAAGCAGAGCAAAGGTGCCCACACCTCAGGTGGTCGGTAGTGATTTTGAACCCCCAAAGCTTATCTGAACTGTGTTGGCTTTCAGAGTGGACCACCCTGCAGTCGAAGGCATGCAAATGAATGCCTTGTTGCTGTCCAGCACGTGTGGAAAGAAAATCAAAGCACAATGGGAGTGGGTGGTTTATGTGAGCACTTTGATTATGTGTATTCCAAAAAAAACTATCTTTGCAGACGCTGCAAGAAGGAGGGAAGGGAGTCTGGAGTAACTGGGAGAGCGTCAGCTTGTGTTTTATTGACACATCTGACAAAGATTCCCAAAAAAGCATCCAGCTACTCCATGCAATATCCTGCAGCTGTGTGTGCTTGAAGTTACACCCATATACTTTCGCTCTTGTAGCTTGAGGTGGAACGCAGTGTTAGTTTTATCCTATAAAATCAGCATCTGAACCCCAGGAGTATCCTGTAGAGTCAGAAGACATTTCTGTACTGGCAGCTGGTCAGCGTACACGTGTGGGCAATTGGAGGCTAAGGTGAAGATGTGTGATCAAAAAAAATCTTGGATTCTCCTAGTGTGGGCCTCTGGGTTTTTTAAAGGTTTTAAACACAAAAGGTGTCTCAGGCGGTTTCCAGGAAATGGACTCTTTTCAGCACCATCTGTCAGAAACAGGTTGAGCTGCAGAAGACAGAGTGCTGGCAGGCCCAGTGAGAGCAGCAGCACTGGCTCTGTTGGAAGAAACTACAAGCCAGTGGTTTGGTTTGTGTTTCAGAGTTCTCATCAGCACCAGCGCTCACTGTGTTCAGAATGATTTCTCTCGCTTTTGAGCTGTGCAGAATTCTTAAAAGCTTAGAAACAAAATAAGGCTCTATTTGTACAAATCTCAGGAGGGAAAGCTGAAGTGCTGACGAAGACTTTGCTGCTGCTCCTCTCACTGTGCCGTAGCAGAGCGTGGTTTTGCAGCTTTGCAGTGCTGTGAGGGGAGCAATGAAGGACAGTCCTGAGAGAGAGACAACTGTGCCATTCCCTCTTCCAGCCAAATTCTGGGTAAAGAGTGGTCTTGTACCCCAGCCATCCATTGACTGTCCTTCCAGTGTGTTCTCACTTCATCTTTGTGGTCATCACACGTAGTAGCGTGGTTGAGTTCACTGTGGTGTGCGGGTACCAGTAACTGTGTCCCGTAAGGCCGATACAAGGCAGCGCTGCCAGTGCCCATCTCTGTTCTCATTCTCCAGTTGCTCCTTCCCCGTTCTCAATGCACAACCCCTGCCCCCGTCGCCCCTTGCTTTGCTGTAAGCGTTGTCTGCATTGCACTGAGATTTAGGTGTGGGGCAGTTCTTCTGTCTGACACGTTGAGTTAAAAGGCTGTTCTGCTGGGGCACTTTCATCCCTTGAGAGAGAAGCCAGTCGAGTTGCAGGTCTGGGCTGTGACAGCAGAAGATGACTTTTTTTAATTATTATAATTTTTTTCCAACCCCAAATCCTTTGCCTGGCGTCCTACAGTGTGGAGCGAGTGCTTCCTGTTGGCTCTGCCTCTAATTTGCACACCTGAAAATAGCAGAACTGAGCTTAGTTAGATTGATTTTTAAACAGATTTGCAGGGGATAATTGAGGGGGAGGTGGTGTTTAATTAACTCAAGAAGACTTCCCCCTTCCCCTCTTATTCACATGTATATATGATATTTAGAGGGAATCAGACAAATGCCAAGCCTTTTTTTCTCTTTGAATGTGCTGTCTATTTTTATAACTGAACTTGTACATATGTATAAAGAGAGACACATCTTTCTTTTACTAACTGGAGAAGAAAATCTTAAATAAAATGGAGTGAGATAATTTTATGTAAATCAGTGTCTTTGTGTTTTTTATGCGTATAGCTGTATGAATGACAGGATTAGGGAAGAGAAGACATGGAGGGTGTGCATCTGGAAATGCATCTAGAGGCATGTGCTGCTCAATGTGATGCTCTGGAGTGTCTGCACTCCTCCGAGTATCACATTTGTACCCTTTTTCAGTTACAACTGTACACTTTATCGCATGTCTGTATTTACTGATCATCTCCTTACCTTTTTTGGAGTAGGTATACAGCAGATCCCAAGAAAACAGAAGCAACTATAATACGCGTGGTTACATAGTGCCTGAACTATGACGGCTGAATTCAAGACAGTTGATGGTACTGGGACATCGTTCTCGACAGTTTTTTGCTTTATTTTGTTTTTCTTTTTTCAGTGGGAGTGCAGAGAACTTTTTTTTGTGCGCAGTCTTTTTCAAACTGTTAGTTGCATCAATTTGTGATCCAAAGTGGAGAGAGAGAGAAAAATAACCTGGAACTTGAAAAAATTGGCAAAAATGTAATACAGCGTTGCATGCTATACTTTTGGAAGATTAAATTATTGCTATTTTACAAACTGATAATGCAAAAAAATACATTTAAAGTAATTTAAAAGAAATACCAAATTACATCAATGACATCGCAAGTTTGGCAAAAGTAGTGATAACCTGTTTGCTTTTGAAACTTGGGTCAAGCTACCGAATTCAGGAAGATCTAATGTAGCAGTAAAGCAAATGAACTGCTAGATGATATCTAGTTCAGTGTCTGTAAAAAGTTTAACAGATACTGTCACTGTTTAACCCAGCAAGCAGCGAAACACCAGGGAGCTGCTCACTCACTCCCTCTCCCTCCCCAGTGGGGTGGGGGAGAGAAATGGAAACGTAAGAGAATTAATCAGTTGAGATAAAGATTATTTAATAATTAAACCAAACTGAAAAAATAATACTATCACTAATGAATTGTAATAAAAATAGGAACTATAGTAACAAAGCAGCCAAAGTTACACTGGGCTCACAAACAGCAGTTGCTGGCTGTGCACCAGGGAAAATGCAATGAGGGAGAGGTAAGTCCCAGGAACCAGATAGGTTAGACAAGACAGCTGCCATGCAAAGAAGGAGAGAGAAAGAATGGCAGACCCCAACAACTCCTCAGTCTATAGTGAGTGTGATGATTATGGCAGAGAATACGTTTTACTGGTCAGCTTGGATCACACCCAGATCATTTGTCCCAGAAAATTCTGGGCTTTCACCTCCCCCCATCCTCTTGTGCAAAGTGAAGGGGAAAAAAAAACCAAACCCCAAAAAACCCCCCCCACACACACAAAAAAATGAACACAAGTGTAGGCAAAGACTGAAAAACAAACCTTGAATTAGTGTACACCTCACTGGCCAGAACCAAAACATTGTGCACTATCAGCAGTCCTCTTCGCATAAATCCAAATCAAAACTCTCACCAGCTAATGCCAGGAAAACGTCTATAATACCAACTTGTTTTCACCAAATCTAACACTGCAGCTCTCTCAGACAGGCAGTTCTGTTGAACCAAAAAAGGGAATTCTATGATTCAATCCCAGCAAAACCAGGACAGACACATTTTTTGTATTACCCACCATAGAATAACTGAGATTCTGTGACATTAAGGAATTAAGGAATTCTCCATCAACGCTATGGGGAATGCTTTATTAAAGCGAGTAAAATGGTCGTACACAGTGAATCTTTGTTGTTTAAAGTTTCAGTCTGAGCCTCCCTTCACTTTGGCTGCATCTTGTGCGCTTGTCTTACAGACGAATGGCAGAGAAAGTCACTTCCTTTTGAGGGATCAAGGTATTTGCTAGTGGCAGAAACCAGGTATTGAAAAATCTGGGTTTGCGTTTTAAGCTGGAATGATGAAATCGATGTCAGTATGTTTTGGAGGATGTTGGGAATGCTGTGTATTCCTCATGCTATTTGATTATAGCATTTTACTCGGCAGTTACTACAAAGCTGTTAAATACAGTTCACAGATTAATACTACTGTTGAAGACTAAATTTAAAGGTGATAAAGTGTTTTTAGGTCCTGAGGGAGGTTAGGACCAAAAGATGCTGTTGTGTCCCACCCTCAAACACGTTTCTGTAGTTGAGCTTGCAAGGGATGTCTGGTTCAGAAAGGTCCCCACAACACGTGCTCTTCCCACTGCCACACGTGGCCAACAAAGTCTTACCCAGCAGTGACAAAATTAAGTCTTAAAGACTAAAAACTGCTACGTTCCTTTGGAAGAAAGCTAAAGGGACTGAAACCATGACATCCTCTCAAAAAATAGAGCAGGGTAATTGGAGAGAGAAGAAAGGGATTTCCTTCTGACCTCTAATGCTGAATTTAACCCTTAAGCATGTGGACAGGACATACCAGCCAGGCCACTGGTAAAATGCAACGTTATGAGCACCAATGTAGTTTGCCATACATCTTCTGTCTGGATGTGGTCAATTGTCAGCACCCTAGAGGGTGGCAAAACCAAACAAAAAGCAAGGGAAAAAATACTAACAAAAATCCAGAAGCCAAATGATGCATCAAAGGAGCAAGAGAAGAGCTTGCTCACCACAGACAGGCTGTGAAAGCCAACGTGTAGGATTATCACGTTACAAAAATAGAGCACTCCAGTATCCTTTCAGCACCTCTCCAAAATCACGCGTATCAGATAGCCAGGGACTTGCATCACACTGTCCTCAGAAATGCTCCTGTGTAGCTGTACAGTCACTGTATGGTCCGTTCCGAACAACCTCTTACTGCTTCTTAAAATTATTTGGTTTCTTGTCTTCACAAGTCTTCTAATTTATGTTTTGAATTTTTTTGTGATCTCTTGAAGTCCACTTAAATAACCTACCTTTGATTTAGGTTACCCTGCAAGCCATTTTCTACCATGGGTCAAGTCTCTTGTCCTCATCAGCCACTAGATCTCCTCTTCCTATTCTGCAAAGAGTTAAACAGGTTACTGCAGGAGGGTTTTCATCTAGAACTGCTTTAATTCCTAACTTCAGGATATTGTTACTGCACTGTCCAAATGTAGTGTTATTTCCATGCCTTCTCCCCTTTCTGTTGCATGCTTTCCCCATCACAATGTATCTGCCCTTTGCTGTCTCATGCTCCGTGTGTGGAAAGTCTTCTCTCTGCCTAGGGCTGTATCTGGCTTTATTCCCATATTCCCAAAGTATTTCCTTTAGCAGCATTTCCCAGGGGGGGAGGGACAGCGGGAGCTCAGTGGGAAAAGCTCCCTGCGGAAGGAACGGGGATCCGCGCTACTTTGGTTGCAGCTCAGGAACAGCTGAGTTGCAGTTGGGAGGAGGAAGAGCGCAACTGATAAAATCACTTGGGGGCAGGATGTGGATCAGCGGCATTTGGGAAATGCTGCCCTGTGACCACTGCACTGCCAGTCCTGATCTCTGGGGAACGAGCTGGCCTGCTCCTGCTCCCAGATAGACTTACAAACGTCTCACTTCTGCCTCCAACTTTCTTTTCTGTTGCCTGCTCAGTCTGCAACACACACCATAACCCTGAGGGAGCCCTACAGGCAGGTCTTGTGCTCCCCTTCCTGCTCAAGAAGGGAGGGTGATGTGCTCCGTGCTGTCCTTTGGAAATGTCTGCTTGAGTGGGCGGAAAAAGCAATTTGTAGCTCACTACCCAAAGGGATGTTGCTTGCACATGAAGTATAACTGAGACATTTATACTAAAATAAAGGCAATTGCATCTTATGCTCATGGCATAAGCACTCACTGACTTGTGAAGGATTTTTTTTATTATTATTTGCAGCCTGTACCGGGTGTGTAGTTGTGAATGAGAGAGGGGAAGGTGCAATGCATCCTTTCTCTCGGAGCATCATTATTAGGATGATCCTGATGGCCCAGTTCTCAGTTTCAACCCACGGGTCTGTATTGTAAACAAGTCTTTCTCGTAGCACTCAGGCTAGCGTTTGCTCCTCTGAAAAGCCTGCAACAAGCACCTTATGAAAGGGAGAAATGCATGATAGGATGAGTTGGGTTTTCTCCAGCTTCACCCTCCTCTTAGCTCCTGCCTCTTCCCTCAGGAAAGTGAAGTTACTCCAAAGCTAATGGAGCTTCCAGGTATTTTGTACCCAACTATTTAAATAATGTTCTAGGGGCATATGAGGGAATTCGTGTGCATCCCGGGCATGAGGAAGTGTTTCAGTGCTCAGGTATGAGATGATGACTCCTCCTTTCCTTAGCTGATGAGCACCACTGGTAGAATGAGGTAGGGGAAGAAAACATTGAAACCTCACTTTTCTGCCTTCTTGAGTTTCCCCGTGGACTCTCTCTTCCTTCTTTGACGGTATCGCTGGTTGTGTTAGGTTCCCCGTCCTTAACAGGAGCCAAGTGTGATGTGAGCTTCCAAGCACCCAGAGGTGACAGCATCCCTTCTTGTCTCTGTCACTGGTTTGCACACACTTGCTGTTGCCTCCCTGCTCCATAGCCTTACTCAGCTCTTCTCAAGACCCAGGTGTTGTCTTCAGAGCTTTTGGTTGGCAGGAGAAATATTTCTGTGTAAAGGTGTTTAGTTTTAAGCAAATGACCCTTATAGCTTTGCGTCTCAGCGATATGAGAACTGTGAATTAAAATAAAGCTAAGCATTATGTGTTTTTTGTGGCCATTGCTACCCTGAATAAACCTTCACCAACTCTTTCAAAACCAAGAAAAACTGTTATTGTTGCTCAGAGATTAGAACCTATTTGGAAATTTACTACTGGTCTGGAGCATCACACAAAACTGATGTGTATTTGTTAAATTTATTCAAATTTTCTTGTAGCAAGGAACTAGTGGGTTTCTTCTCAAGATGTATTTAACAAATACTGTCCCACTAGGAGAAGCCATTCCTATTTATCTCACTTCTTATCTATCCTTATAGGCCCTTTGATGTATCACTACATCTTAAATCCCCATCTGGGCCTTCTTCTAGGAAGGAATAAATCACAGGTGGGAGCCCTGAGTCTGTACCATGGTAAGATGTCATCTGTCCTTCAGGTTTCTTCTAAATTCTGGTGTTACAATTTCCCCTGATGTTATGGTAGAGTTCAAACATAAAAATTTTCATTTGTGTTCAGGTTAGTGAGTGAATTGCAGAATTTTATAGCTCCTGTGCAGACAAGTGGTTTTATGATACTTGCTCTGCCACGATGTTCCCAAATAACTCCCCTTCTAGGTAGGCTCTTCGTGGAGAAGGAACATTCATGTTAATTGGGAACAACTCTTCTCTAATCCACATCATTCTTCAATTCAAGAAACTTTTCTCCATACAAGTGGTTAAACCGGTATCAAAGTCACTCGAAGACCCATCTAACTTCCTCACAGGAGTGTTTTTGGAGCAGTCCCCTTTGGTAGTCCTTCCCCTCCCCACGGTCAGTCTTACGTGGCAGTGCCCAGCATGCTGGTCTCTATTTCACTCAGCCTATAGAAGGTTGCTGTTTGGGTTGGGTTTTTTGGTAAGAATGGAAGAGTCAGCAAGTTTCACACGTAGTTGGCTGAGTGTTGCTTTCTGTTATTTTTTTAAACTCCATTAAGCCTCTGGCACGTGACTGCCATCAGCCCAGCGCTGATCGGCGGAGCGTGCTGCTGCCCGGTAAAGGCAGTGGCACGCCGCCGGGCACGCCCTTGGTGACATTGCCCGTGACAGAGCTCTGGGGTTTTCCTCTGCAAGCAGAGGAAACAGGAGGGATGTTTGGACTACACGAACTTTTAGATAATCTTGGAAACAAACATCAAAACCCCCCCCTTTTATGGTCACTCCATGCATCTGGTGGGTCATGATATGAGGGCTCTTCAGTGTCTTGTTTCTTCTTGTTACACCTGTGCCTTCCACAGAGTTCACATGAAAACTTTTGTGGACAACTTCTGTGTCCCTACCGAGGTCTCTTTGCTTGACATTTAATCCATATTTTTCTTTTATTTAATCTCATTTACAGCCATAGTTCTATGGCATTTCTTTTAGATGGATCTTGAAATAGCTCTAAAGATGCATAATGGTACATTTCAAGTGCTGCTGAAGCAGTAATTCAGCTTCGTGATGTCTGTTTGTCCAGGAGATTGCAGCCTTTCATCACTCTCTGTCACGTTCACAATTTGGAAGAAGTTACTGTATCTGACTTGTAGTCATAATTTTACTGTGATACTTATTTAATCTGGAAAGCATGAAAAAATAATTGCTTTATTTTACTAATTTGTTCCTCAGCTCAGTTCCTATTGACTAGTTGAAAACTTACTGACATTGTGATGCTAAATCTGTAAAGCACAATGAGGTTTTTAAACCCAGTGTTGATTTGGGACTGGAAGTCATGGGCTGCTCTAACCCCAAGTGATTTATGGTTTTGGAAGACGCCATCATGAGCTTTGCAGAAGGAGGCTTTGATAACTTGCCATTAGCATATGCAATCAGAGGTATGTATTGGATAATGAATGTAATTTGGTTACCCTGCGGTTTGCTGTCCTTAGCTATGTATCATTGTGTCTGTCTGGCATTAAACAACTAAATGCTAAGAGTGAGAGCTGGTTTGGTAGAATATTCGCAGACAGATTAGAGAAGCCCAGCTCATCCTTGCAGTGATATAATTGATAGCAAATGAGAAAAGTAATGTTGTTTAAATTTTTAATTTAAAACAGAGCTCATGTCTGAGATGTTACAGGAATAAACACATGTAAGAAGTCTGGAACTGCCAGCAGCTCTGAGCCCCAGTCATCAGCTAAAAACGCTTGAGTGTCTGCAACAAATCTGAGTGATGTGTCTAAAACAAAAACACCCCAAGTGACATAAAAATGTTTCTCTGCTGAGCTTAATTTTTAGTTGGCAAATGAATATTATGCAAGCTTAGGTATGTGAAGGTTTAGGAATACTGAGAGCAAATTATTAAACTTGCAACAGCACAGATCCTTACTGGGCAATGACAAACGTAAGGATATCTATGAAAATTTCAGATGACTCTCGCATGTTCACATCAGTATCTAGAGCCGATTACGTGAGCACATGTTATCTTTTTTTCTGCTGTGCTATCTCTGGATACCTAACGTACAGTTCCAAGTACTCTTAAAAGCATCATCCCTCACTGTTTCACATCGTGCATTCAGAGTCACTGTAGGCTTTTGAAATCATATCCTTGATGTCTCCATTCCCCACCTGTGTAATGGAAACAACACCTCGTCACAAAGGTTATGTGAAGAGGAGATAAAGCTTGCAAAGGTGCCACAGTGGTTTGCAAAGGTGCTGTAGGGATTTGCCAGAGAATAGTCAAAATGGATTTTTTGCACTTGGAGCAGAGTGCATAAACAAATACAGGACCATGTAGGAGAATCACAGAATCACAGAATATCAGGAGT
>NW_010166962.1:0-5159 GCF_000695765.1 Mesitornis unicolor
TTCCAATCCCTAACGTTCTGCGATTCTGTGTCATGATTCTCTGTTGACCCACAAAGCCTTTCTGCTTCTCAGTTTACCCTCATTTTTCCCCACTGCCTTGACACTCGCTGTTACCCATCTTTCTTTGCACAACCTGATGCAGCCAGTCCTCTCCCATTTTGGCTGACAGCTGAGGTTTTTTTGTGGCTTGCTCAGCATCACCCTCTCTCTGCTCTTCCCCAGCTCCTCTGCTTTCAACACAAGATGATGAAGAGAATAAGAGGATTCCTCTGTTTGATCAGACTTGATAGAAAGCACTGATTAGCCATGCAGAATCATTTAAAAATTTGCAGAAATTGGTGCACTTCTCATGCTTGGAAGGAATTTTGGGGATGGAAGTATCACACTTAGTTTTGCTGGGGATGCAGAGATGGGAAAAGCTGATATGGTGCAATGCGAAGCACAAGATTGGGTCTTTCCTGATGAGCACTGGTTTGAAGGGACCTGGACAGGCCGAGTCAATGGGCAGAGGCCAACGGTATGAAGTTTAAGAAGACCAAGTGCAGGGTCCTACATTTCGGCCACGATAACCCCATGCAGCGCTACAGACTGGGGGAAAAGTGGCTGGAGAGCAGCCCAGCAGAGGAGTACCTGGGAGTACTGGTTGACAGTCGATTGAACGTGAGCCAACAGTGTGCCCAGGTGGCCCAGAAGGCCAATGGCATCCTGGCCTGTACCAGGAATAGTGTGGCCAGCAGGAGTAGGGATGTTATTCTCCCTTTGTACTCAGCATTGGTGAGGCCTCACCTCGAGTACTGTGTACAGTTCTGGGCCCCTCACTTCAAGAAGGACGCTGAGGTGCTGGAGCAGGTCCAGAGGAGAGCAGTGAGGCTGGTGAAGGGACTAGAGGGAGAGCCTTATAATGAGAGGCTAAGGGAGCTGGGGTTGTTTAGCCTGGAGAAGAGGAGACTCAGGGAGGACCTTATCACTCTCCAACTACCTGAAGGGAGGTTGCAGTCAGGTGGGGGCTGGGCTCTTCTCCCAGGCAACTAGTGACTGGATGAGAGAGCATAGCCTGCAGCTGAGCCACGGGAGATTTAGGCTGGATATTAGAAAGCACTTTCTCATGGAGAGGGTGATCAGGCATAGGAATCAACTGCCAAGGAAGGTGGTGGAGTCACCATCCCTGGAGGTGTTTAAGGAAAGGCTGGATGTGGCACTTAGTGCCACTTAGTGCCATGGTCTAGTCGATGTGGTAGTGTTAGGTCATGGGCTGGACTTGATGATCTCGGAGGTCTATTCCAGCCTCAATAATTCTGTGATTCTGTGAAGTTATGGTTGGACTCAATGATCTTAAAGGTCTTTTCCAACCAAATGATTCTATGAGTCAGAGAATTAATGGGGTGATTTCAGTGTTTGATGGGTCTCTTCTAATTGAACATGTAGGGGAAAAACCACTAGTCAAATACATTGGAGAGTGAAGAGCACAGAACATGAATTGACTCGATATTTTCTCTAGTCAAGTGGAAAAAAGGAAGTCTGGTGTGAGAATGCTGGAAAGGTCAAACTAATTTGTACTTGTGTGATAATGGGTAATACCTCTATTGTTTATGAAGCTTGCAAAATCTTGCTGATGTTAACCACTATGATATATCTGATGGTGATTTTGAGAAATTAAAAATGAAGTAGCGATTGTTCCACCCTCTTCACACCTTAATCTGTTTTGGTTTAGGATTCATTTAAAAAATTACGGTTTCTTTACAAATTGGTTGAGTTTAAATTTATTCAGTTCTCTTGACTTCAGTATGCTGTGGCTGAAGAAAGGAGATCTTTTTTAAACAAAAAAGGTTAATAGGGTGGTTGGTAATAGTAAGACTGAAATCTTGGCTGTGTCTTGCTGCTTAAGCATTCTGACTGTGCTCCCCTGTTTGTTTATTTTGCTGCAGTCTTTTCTGTTTATTTACTAGGGTAAGTGGGAATTTTATATGCATGTACAGCTACTACTATTAAAATAGGAATAACTGGTGAGCTCCTAATGGCCCAAACTGCCTTCTGCTGCTTCAGTTATTCAGACAGATTTGCAGCTTTTTTTAGTCACCACTGGAAGCTATGTGAATTTTCCTGGGATTCTGGTTTCTGGTTTCCTGGGAGTGACAGTGCTACCAAACTGCATAATTTTCCATGAAACAATAGGGGACTTTATCAGGAGTCCCTCCTGCCTCGTGTACAGCAAAAAGCGAAGGCTCCAGAGGAATTCATTTGCTAGGCTTATCGCTGAGACATTTAATATCTAGAATGATTTAGTATATCAAATTCTAGAGTTTTGGGCTGAATGCAGCTGCATTCGTCATTGTTGCAGAACCTTGACAGTGAACAAAAGATGCTGCGGGGAACCATAACTCACACAGCAAATTAATGGGTTCCTGGCTTCACTTGCTCAGCTGAATGGAAGCTGGGAACGGTGTGCTCTCACCAGCTGAGGGCTTTCTGCAGTAAGTGTTTGGGTTAGGGGTTTGCTGTCCTTCGTCCCTGGAGCAGATGTTTAAAGCCAAGCCCTCCTGCCAGCTGGCAGGATGTGAAGGTACTTCACTGTGAATGACTTGAAAGAGTAAAAAAAAAACAACCCAAACAACTTGTTGGCTGTTATGGGAGCATGATGTAATTTTTTTAACAGAAATTTACTTTTAGTGAGTGTCCGTAGGAATAAAAGGATTGGGTTGAGAAGGTTTCATGTACTCTTAAACTTTATCATGTTACACTGCAGCAGAAGACTTAAAGCTATGAGCATAGTATGTCCAGTGATGCTCATGGGCCACATACTATCACTTAATTTTTGACACTGAAAGGTGTGTGCATTGCAAGGAGTGATTTGATGACCTTCAAATGATGGGTTCTCCCAGTCTGGTCTAAGCTGACAGAGAGCTTTGTCCATAACTGCTCTGAATCCCACACAGGCTATTTTAAACCAGAAATCTTTCTGGGATCCTCAGCAATGCTCATATTTTAGAGTCTTGGCCATAGAAGAGCTGCAGCCCCACATCTTCCTGGCCCTGATTTTGCTCTTACTCCTTTTTTCTGATTCTGCCACCCTTACTGGTAGATGAACCCGGTTCCTGAAAAGGTTTATTTTGTCATTTAGTTGACAAATTACTGGCTGTACTGAGAAATACAGGATGAGAAGAGATGATAGTCTAAACCACCAGTTTAAGTGGTGTTATGTTTTTTAGGCAGGGTGGGGTCAGCCTGTTGGCAGTGATCAGCAGCTCCCAAAACCTGGACATGAACTGTGGTTCTTCTGATCTTGCACTTCTGAAGGTCTTCAGGAAGGCTTCGTGTTGTTTGGTGGGTTAGTCAGCTGTCCAGAGCACCTTTGCAGCATACTGAGCAGTTCAGTACGCCGACGCTTGCTCCTGGGGAAAATAACCACCAGAAACCAGGTCACCTGCTCTCGCCACAGGTTTGCGTATGAGTTGCCCTTCTCCAGAACGCAATTCATCGTGACTAATATGATCTTTTAAAAAGCAAAGTGCATGTTTGAAGCTGTCCAATTTAAGGCACAGAGATGCTTGTGTCCCAACATGTTCTGAGTATGCTGGGATCATGTAATTGCACAGAGCTGTGCTAACAGCATGGATCAAGTGGGTTTGGTTTGGTTGTTGCTCCCCTGTTACTGTCAGTTTAGGGTGGGTGTGTTTGTTGGTGAGGGGTGTAGGGTTTGGGTTTGGGGTTTTTTTGTTCAGATTCAATCTTGATACGTCCCTTTGAAGAGCAAGTTTCAAGGTCATTCAGTGTTTTTCCAGTGTGTAACTATGGAGTCCGACTGTACCGCATGATTTTACTGTCTCATCTGCTTTTCTGCTTCAGTCTTCTGGACCACTGAAGTTAGAAACTTGACAGCATGTGGCACAAGATGCCGATAATAGCTCAGTAATACCTTCTCCTGGTTTGTTCAATCCCATGTAAGTGGGAGCTGGCAGCGGAGCTGAATAGCACACCATTGGCCAACCTCAAGTGGTATGGATAGAGCCCTTACAGTAGATTAAGTGATACATCCCAGTGCCTGTGCAAACACCCTGTGGAGCAGCCCACTCTGCAATAGCTACCATCAATGGGCAAAAGTGCAATGTTTGTTATGCTGTTTATTTAATTACTTTAGATTTGCTTCTCTGTAAACACTTGCCTGCACGGCCGTGCTCGCTGCCTCCTGGGCTCTCTTTGCTGGGCAGGAGCGGAGGTCATGGAAGGTGCTTGAAGAAACCTGGTGAGCTGCAGGCTTTGTGGGAGTTACAGAGATGGAAAAAGGGTGAAGAGCATAGGGCAGGGGAAAAAAAAAACCTTCAGAAGGCCAGGAAAAAAAATCCTTCCTGCAGTTCTTTTCTTCTCTGCTTCAGGCTCTTGTGTCACTGCTTTGGTGGCTCAGTTCACATAGTGGCTTATGCAACATTACTCATGCAGTTAGCAGTAAGAGCAACATCCCATAGAAAATCAAGATATGCATGCTTCTCCTCTGTCAGCACAATGCAAGGAAGACATGCCAAAAAAACTGGTTGTGGTGGGTCTGCTGCCAAAGTCTCTTTCTTGCTTCAGAAGGGGGACTGCCAGTGATCCCTGTTCCCCCATCCCGGGGAGCTTCCTCTTGGGTGCTGAGGTGGTGCAGAGGAAAGAGGTCATCTCTTCTGCCCAAAAAAAGACATCCAGTGCAGATATTTCTGTTTTGGTCCAGGAGGAAGATCCTTCAAAGCCACTTTGAAAAGCTTTTAACCTGGCACTGGAGCGATCTCCGAAGCCAAACCAGCCCCAGGACCAAACCCTCAGCTGTTGCGCTGCCGATGTTTTCCTTTATTTTAACATTTCTGACATTTGTGATAGCAGTACACAGTTCTATGGGTCATCTAATGCTTCCAGCCATACCCTGTGTATCCAGAGACACCAAGGCTACCTCTGATAGCCTGCTTGCTATCAGCACACGCTGTGCCTCAACCATTTAAATATTATGATTATTATTGTGTTTTATAATTACGTGAAATGTGGAATCACTGCCCCTAGAAAAGTGGATTATCCTTTCCTGGATAGCTAACTTTATTTCACTCAGGAAAATTTGATTCGTATTTCTGAAACATTGCCCCTAAACAGCTTTCCTAGCAGAGTTGCAGTGCAAGACCAAATTAGATTCGTGTAGG
>NW_010166962.1:5190-8040 GCF_000695765.1 Mesitornis unicolor
TGCTGTTGTTGCAAGTGTCCAATGAGGCTGAAATGAAAATAATCTGATAGATCAAACTTAAATTGAGTTCAGGTATTATGGAGGTAACACAGTTCTATACCTGGAAAATCCCATCTGTCAAAAATAAACTTCAGGGTCACTTTTTAAAATGGCATTTCTCATTCTGGATCGTCTCCCTTCTGTCTCTGGCAGACCTGGGATGTCAGCCCTGTGTGTTACTGTGCCACAGATCTTGCAGAGTAGTTCGGGCTGTGCGAGTCTGCTCAATAAAAAGACAAAAATCAAAAAAAGTGGGGGAATGCTCTCCAAGCATTTATAAAATCCTTCACAAATTGCGCCGGTCTGAATTGCCTCTTTCAGTGACTTTTGAATAAGACTGAAAATTATGGCCAGACTATAGGTAAGCCCAGCATCTCCAGGAGAAAGTACCTTGTGAAGTTCTGCAGGTAGATGTAGAAGCAACTTGCATCAAACTTGAGAACTTATTTGCCCCGATTACTGTCATCTCTGTTTGGACTCAACAGTTCAGGTCTTTAGTTAGCCTTGTGGAAGACTCTTGAGCTGGCTGTGTGCTGCTCTATTAGAGATGAAGAACTGAGATGCACATGCTGAGGTGGTTAGAGATACAAAGATATGAAGGTGTTTCTGGTAAACCCTACCCTAATTCTTTGAATTTTAGAATACTGAGCTATTAAAACAAGTTTATGGCAGAGGGGAAATTATAACACTAACTTTGTATCCCCCATGGATTGCATCATAGCTCTGTCTTACAGCAGATTTAATTATTTTTGCACCTGTGTTTTTGCTTTGGGTCAGTCCTTCCCAACCCCATGGGATTCAGGGTCTCTGAATACTTGCTTTGAAACTACCAGTAGCTGAGACTGAAAGTGTATTTTGGAAAATCCAATATGATTTAGCTGTCTAAAACATTGAGTAGACCTAAGCGTTCACATAGAAATACTTGAAAATATCTATACTAACGTAATGTCATCCATTAGTGTTGTGTAAAATATAAAATATCGTGCAATATTTAGATCCAGCTGCAGTGAATCCTCTATAGCTATACTGACAGTATCTAAATTTAGTAACTAATTAAATTCCATGGAACAGAAGAATGCATTTCTCCACTGCAATTCACTTCTTGTAAGGATGGAGGTCACGTGTATTATCTGTACTTCTATTTTTATATAATGTAGCATATTTTTACATGTATTAACACTGTATACCTGTGTTTTCTAAATTTCTACAACCAGAACCACTCTTTTCAGTGGAAAAGCCGATACATGCATTTTCTTTTCCAGCCACTTCACTGACTGAGCCCTTGGCTGTAGAATGCTCCGGCTTTAAGACTGTGATGAAATTAAGTGTGCGCCCAAGCTCTTGCAGGATCAGGGCCAAACACTTTAAATAATTGATGGACTGCTTTATTTCTTTAGCCTTTCTAAAGTAAACTGAGTTTCAGATGAACGTGAGCTGACTTAGATGTTTAGTTGGGAAAAAAAGCCTTTTGAATTGCACTGATTTCCCACAGGATTAACTCGGGACCAGAAAAAATAACTTCTTCAGCTTCATCCTTCTTCCCTCTCCCCAACTAAACATCTTTTTTACTTTTTTTTTTTCCTCCTGTTCAGGCTTTCTGGATTCTTTTGTAGGAAAAAAAGAAGAATCCTCTTAAATTAAACATAATCTGAAAAGGGGAGGGGAGGAAAGTTGTCATTAGTATTTGTGAACTAAGTTGGCCAACTGTCCCGAGGGTATTTTGGTTTTGCAGAGTGTATGACTGTATAATTTTTGTAAATATTTATAAATTAATAATACAACTAGACTAGATGTGTTTCCCATAACACCTGCCAGTGTGTGAGTGACAATGTGAAAGTAGAAGAATTGAAAGTTGCTGATCCAAATATTGTGTAGGCTGAGAAGAAAAGGCAAATAGAGGCCAAAAAAGTGAATAGCAGAAGGAGAAGCAGATAATGAGCATCCATGTTTTGATTGCTAAATGGCCCTGTGGTCTGGTAGACTTGTTTGTAGAAAGGATGTCATTTCTACAGGCAGGATATGGAAGAAAGTAGAATTAGTTTGTTGAAAAGCAAGCAGGAAATGTGTGTCCATTTTGGATAGCTCCTCATATTCCACTTCTGCAAATGGCTAAATGTATTAGCTGAAAATAGCAGTGTGGCAGAAGCAACAGAGCTATGCTGGGCTTCAGGAAGAGGCAGTTGCATTGGAAAAGAGAATGTGTAGTATTCCAGAGAAGCGTTGCATTTTGGAAACTTCCCTTGGAGCAACTTTGTTCTCCTGTGGAAAATGTCATAGAAAGAGGGCACTCCTGAGAATTAATTTATAAGACTGGTTATTTTTACTAATGATGAAATGGACTAAATTATTAAAAATTGTAAAAGCTACATTGGACAAAGTGTTTCATAGCAGAAAATATGCTTTGTTTGAGAATGCTTTTTATTTTTCTCTCTCTTTTTCAGAATTCTTTTACTCTTTGGGTCATGTCATGTGTCTAAATACTTCCTTACCCTTTTCTGAATCTGAACAAGTTTAGAAATCATAAAACTGCCTTTGAGGTGACTGTGATGGCCTTAGGAAGGGAGTAAAGTGATGGTGTGTCAGTAGCAGGGCTGGACAGGGATCCTAGGTCCGCCGATCTGGGGGAGTGTTTCCAGCCCAGACGGGATGGCACATTGCTGGCACACACGCTCGTTATCATTGTCGTGGTGGAGTTTCATAAAGTCTTAAATACCTTCCACCTGTTAGCAACACTGCTAACAAATTTTTAAAAAAAAGCACCAAAAAGGTTTTTTTAAGATCAATATTTATAGCTGAAAATGAATTCCTGCT
>NW_010166962.1:8071-10838 GCF_000695765.1 Mesitornis unicolor
TCATTCATTATCCTCTTGGTGAAGAACAAGGAGATTCGGCCTTCTGCTGTGAAGGATCTCCTGTCCGTTCATCTCCTTAGCCACTGTCACTCACACCCTTCATTTCTGCACCTTATCATTTTGTAGTCCAGATATTGCATTTGATCTATCCATCAGCTGTCAGTAACTTGTCAGAGACCCCGGACACTTCCAGATGTATTTTCTGTGCAAGTCCTGGTAGAAAAGAGGAGTTTTGTGCAGAGAAGGCTGGGCAGTTCACAGACCTGATCCATTTTTGCTGTACTTCAGATTAGCCTTTTTTACTGCTTTACCCCAAAACAGAACCTGAGCACTTGTGATGGGTAGTTTTCGATCGGTGAGGTGCTTGTGAGTTTATTTCTATGGATATGCAAACACTCCTATTTCAAAGCATTTTGTCAAAACACAGAAGGGAGAATTCTGCCCTCCACTACACAAATAAAAAGGAGGGTAAAACTTTGCCCGTTGTGTTTCTTCAACTGAACTTGACGACAATGCTTAGAGAGAGGTTTCCATGGTGAATGTAGAAAAAAACCAGATTTGAAAACTGTTTTCTTTTGTGTATTTGCTGCTGTTGTTTTTAGTGGTCACTGTTCTGCATGTTTAACAGTCATTATCCACACCTTCTAGCTGGTGAATACATTTACATATTTTAAATCAACATTAGCAGGGAAAAATCCATGATTTGCCTTGGGCTGCTTATGATTTTTTTTATTTTTTAATGCTGAAATCCTCAGGATATCCTCCAGTGGGGCCTGTCAGAAAGGTTTCTTCCAGCATACAGCTTTGCTGATTTGATAACTTTGTGTATTGATTCCTTACATCACCTGCTTCTTACTCACATAGGTTACATTTCACTTCTGTTCCTTCTTCTATTGTAAGAGTACAAAATGAAAACCTGGTAGCAATTACTTGCTTTATTCTTTTCTTTTCCCCTGTTGGAGCCTCATGCAGTACATTCCTTGTCTGTTTACCAAGCACTTTTTCCCTAGTTTTTGGTTGTTTTCTTTTTTTTTTATTTTCCTTGTATGGAAAGATTCTGCCCTGGAAGCATTAAACTTTTAGCGCAGATTATTCAAAGCTGTACCAATGCATCCAGGATGCAGATGGATTTCCAGCATCACCTGCATCTTTCCCTTATGAAGCATCTCTCGCTACACCCTGGTCTTTCACGTGTCCCATGCGTGTGACATGGGGACACTTGTGCACGGCCACAGCATGGGAGCCCTTCACCCTGGTACCGTGGTCCCTGAGCCCCAAGACTTCCTCATACCGAAAGCACTGGTGATGGACCTGCCAGCATTCACCTGTTCACAGTTCGGCATCTTAGTATTATTTTCATTCCCTTAGGAGAGAAGATGTCTCGGTGTCACCCTGGGAGCCCATTACTCCTCTGTGCCTCTCTCTGTCTCATTTCTGTATTGAGACTGCAGTTGTTGCTTTTTTTTGCATTGTTTCCTCTTAGCTGTATGCTGCAATCCTGCTCTCGTTCCATCTCAAGTAATTAATTAGCCCAATTTCCATTTTTAAATTTAACTCAAGCTCACTAAAAATTGGCCAGCCCTGCCGAAGTGCTGACATGTGTTTTACCAGATATTTGTTAGGAAAGTCTTTCAAACTATATCCCGTATGAAAGTCAAGTATGTTGAACAAAATGCTCAAAATAATCTTAAGTGGCCTTGAATATTTAGTTGTGCTGATGAATAATGGAGAATGTGTTTGGAGAGACAAAAAAGAAGAGGAGGATGCAAGGTTATTACTCATTTTCCTTAATCCCCTTTGCCAGACCTTTGGTTTTGGCCTTACTGTAGGAGATACTCAGCATCTCGCAGAGGAGTGAAGTCTGTAGGTAAGAAGATATTGTAAAATATGATTAAATACCTGAACTCCTGAATGACCTCAAAGCTTGTTGAGCTGGTGCCTTGGGGGCAATGTTACCCTCTTGAGCAGATGCAGTTCACTGAAGATGAATGTGAAGCTTTTATCCAGTATACATGGCGACTTTCTGTTGCTAAATCAGAAAGAAATGAAAAAACAGGAAAGTAAATTCGATCTATTTACAGCCTTATATGTATAATATCAGGGCAGGGTCGCTGCCGCGCTTGTTAGGGGCTGTCCCTTTAAATGACTGTCGTTGTCTGTCAGCAGTTAAAACATCACCTTGTTAAATATTGCCTGTTTAATATACATTTCTGTGTGATTTGACAAATGGATTTCTTGAGTTTAATGCGGAAGAGAAGCTAAATGAATCAGTAAATGTTAATGTGTCCATGTTCTTCCTAGATAACTGGTTGCCCTTGGGACAGTATCAATAAGTGGCATTTATATGATATTATGAATGCGTTAATTACGTGTAGACAAAATAATGAGTAAGCAAAGGTCAAGGACAAATGCAATTTCCCCAGAAATACACATCAAAGAGCTTATAATATTTCTGTCATTACCATTATTGAATATTCAGTGTCATTTAAATTATGTGCATTTTTTTCATTGCTTATATTTTTAGTCCAGAAGATACTGAACAACTTCAAGGGCTGTGCAAGTGTTTTGTAACAATATTCAGCAAAACTTCAGCAGTAGCTGGACTATATTTTCTACATACATTGGTTAACTGCCAGGTGGAATTTGGGATCGATTTCTTTGTTTGAGAAGTAACCTCGTGATGTGGTTTTCGTTTTGTTTTGTTTTTTCCTAAATTTGAAATGAAGGAAATGAAAATGTGGCCATGCTGACTATTAAACTGCTGAAC
>NW_010166962.1:10869-18699 GCF_000695765.1 Mesitornis unicolor
TAAACCAAAATGCTCTTGAGACTGTAAATACCCAACTTTGCCCTAGTTCATTGGGCTGCTCATTATCAATGCACTTTTAAAAAGCGATCCTGTTAGCACGCTGGAGATTTCAGTCTTTGCTTTTTTACTAGCAAGCCAGATGTATAAATACCTCTTTGGCAGGGACCTTTCTGAAATCCAGTGGTTTTTGTGACATGAGGCAGGAGGAAAACCCAAGCTGATCGATACAGCCATTAATTAGAAGGAAAGGTTCAGCCATGATTTTTACTTCTAAAGTTTTACTTATTGACATCTGGCAAACCAGTTAAGAAGTCAATAAGGATCTAAAAGTTACTGTACTGGTAGGTTGCTCACCAAGAAATAGCAATTAAGCCTTCTCTGTCTCCCAGGACCTCCTCTCACGGGTGTCTGGAAGCATCTCGCTACTGAACAAGATGCTATTCATATATGAAATATTCATGTTATGACATCAAAACATGTTGCATATTATTTCAGTACGGTAGGCTGAAATTAGATTCACATTTTATTTTGCTTATAAATGCCTGTCAGAGTTGCTAAATCAGTTTGTCTTTGCTGTCTTGAAGTAGTGTCAGTATGAATTTCCTTCATGCTGCATACTGTTTTTGGGTAAAGACACATTACTTCTATATTCAAGAGGGAGTGCCTCAAATTCCTTAAATAAAGGTGAAGAAGCCCAACAATTAAGATTAACTTTTGGGAGGTAGCAGCTTGGACCCCTTAAAATTAATGCAGGAGCCACCAAATGCTGGTGCATCGTGATCTTGTATTGTGCCTATATATTATTTAATGATCATAGGGTATGTAACAAGGCATTCTGGAGTCTAGGGCTGATGAAAATAGAGATAAGCGTCTAACACTGGATTATATGAGTTCCTCAACACAGCTGAGGAAAGATCAGACGATTCCAGTGGCTGTAGCAGCCCTGCAAGTGTTGAGCTTCAGTTGTGGATGCTCAGTCCATGGGGTACGGGCATCTGCATCCTTCAGAGTGGGCCATGGGTGCAAGCAGGAATCAGAACAGGGGCTGGGACTTCACCTGTCTGTGCTGTCTGTCATGGTGAGGGCACGGTACAAACCTCAACTATCAGCACTGGGCTCCTGCAGATCCCTTGCTGACACGCAAAAGCAGCTGACAAGGCTGTGACCTGGTCCTTTAAATCAGCAGGCAGGGGAATTAATTCACTGTTAGCTTTTTTGGCACAGTAATATTGCATTCATGCATAAATAATCTCATCTTAGTTATCCTGTTGCTAAAAAAAAAACAGCTTCTGTCCCCAGTCTACCAGACATTTGCATTAGAAATATCCCGTCAGGGAAGCTACACATGCTTGAAAACATCTATTATTTTCTTCCCTGCCTCTCTCCTGTGTTCTTGTCACCCAGCCTGTGCCTGCAGGCATCGCTCCGAGCTTTTGGAAGACACAATTCTTCTCTGAAGCCACTTTCAGTATGTATATATATATTTATAGATATAAAATTAAAACCAGCTTAAACTTTAACCTTCCTCCTTTTCAGCTCTACTGCTACCCTAAGAACACTGCTGAAGTTTTTAATGCAAAGGTGCCACTGTCTTGTGATTTCCTTGAATTTCCCTGGGTCTTTTAAAATAATTGCTTTTAATTACTGCCAGTAGATTATGTAAATCAAGGGTATATGTTTTGTTGATGTTGCTGTTTTCATTCATTGATTGTAATCATAATATAATTCATAATATAGACTCATATAATAAGAATATAATTTCATTGAATATAATCCAAATTATATTATAATATAATTTTTAATCCAATTATGTTGAATATAATCCAAACAAACACAGCAATGTGGTATGAATGCTTCAGCTCACTCTCAGCTCATGGGGTCTCGGGTAGGTCTGGGGTGAGGCGTAGAGGCTGGGAGATGAACGGACCTAGCACAGCCCCAGCCAGGTGCTTGCCCCCATAATTTGTGAGGTGCCGCATCCCCTGCATCTGACTCAGCTCCCATGATTTGTCTCCTGCCATATACCAAGATATCTTTCTGAGATCCTTGAAGTGCCTGTGTGCCTCCTTGGCGTGCTCCCAGCTGTTTTCAAGGACCTGCTTTTAAGATAAAATCACATCTGCAGAGCTCCAGCCTCAACAAAACCCTGTACTGCTCTTTTCAAAAAGTGAGGCTCTCGTGATGAGCTCCTCCGTTTTCCATTAGAAGAGACTTTCCAAAAAAAAGATTTTTTTTTTTGAATGATTTCTTGATAGCTGGCAATCTCCTGAACCATTTCTTACACAGAAATTGTGCTTCAAGGTGTTTTGTTCTGGTGACAACTGCACCAAGCTCGGTTTGTCACAATTTCCAGCCTGTAACTCAGAAAGCGGTGGAGTTTGTAGGACTGCTCTGAGGGGCCAGCACGGTATTTCTTGCTCTGAAATAGTGGACAGGTCACCTTATTTTTCTGTGCCTCTATTTTCCTGCCTGGCTTCATGGTTTGCTTTTTTTTCTTGTTCTGTTCCTTTGGGGTCCGATAGTGTTTGAGCTTGAACAATGTGGCTGATCTGAGCTCTGTTTTAATCCAGTGATAAATAGTTCATTTTGGAGGTTTAGGTTGACAGCAAGCCACCTTGGAGTGTCAGACTGCAAGACTTTGGTTTCCTTCTACAATCAGATAAGGAACAGATATTTCCTGTAAATCCTCCCCCAGTATTGAAGCCGTACCATTAGAGCATTAAGTCAGATACATGACACCCAATTTCAGAGTAATTCCTGAGGAAAAAGCACATTATATTTTTTTAATGGGCTTCCCAGGCCTTACTTTGTTTCTTCCTGATGAATATGAAATCCAGCAAGTTCATCTGAATTCTGACCTTCAATACACAAAGGCTTTTTATTTTAGAGCAAGAGTATGGTCTTTAAAATTATGTACTGTCCACATGAATGTCTTCCTCTCTTCCCTTAAAAATCCCCTTAGAGTGCAAGAATAGAACTGTTGTAAGTGTTCCTAGAATTTATCTGAGTATTTATTTTGAACTACTTGCATCTCATAGAAATACTATTTATGTCAGCTCAACCAGTACCGACCTTTTCTTTCCAAATGGCTTTATTTGGATTGTGTGCTGCATACGATACAGTTGCTTCTCTTCATCTCCTTTTCTTCTGATTGCCAAGTAACGTCAAGCAGATTGGAGAAACTTCTCGTAATGTACTGTGGCTCACAATAACAGTCTTTCCTGAGCACCTTGGTTGAATAAATATCCATTGAATAACTGGAGAATGCATTCATATTCTTTTTATTTTGATTTATGTTCCATCTTCCTACCTGTGCATCTTCAGGAGTAATTGCCAGTTTTCACCTCCTACAGAGAAAGCATAATAGAGCTGAAGAATAAGTAAAATGTGCTCTGTTTCTCTCTCTCCCTTTTGTAAGGGAACCTTTATATTCTTACCCATGCATACACTAATAATTTGCAAACTGAAAATCGTAACCTTGTTCTTGGCTGGACTTGTTGTACAAAGCGACTCATCTGCTTTCCACGCTGCAACTGGAGACCTGTACATATGGCCCATTCCTCTCTACGGAATCAGTCACTCCAACCCCGCCACCGTAAAGGTATCCCAAATGAATATGAGGGTTGGAGCCAGTATGTTCCTGATTATAGACATCATATTCCCCTGCGCTGCTGATCTGATAGCAGCCAGGCTGGGTGTCATGCATTTTAATGCCTCCTGCCAGCGCAGCATCTCTCAGAGGATTACTGCGCTGTCTCCCCGTGATGGGTGGCATGTTCCTTTCTGTCGTCTGATATGGGATGCTGTTAGGGGTGACTGCAGTTTGAAATGTCTCTGTGTGTTGGTAAAATGCCGTGTTAGATTTTAAAACGCTCTTGAAGCGTTGGCTGTCACTGCTCTGCAGGGACCTTTTCTTAATCTGAACAATAATAAGGTCAGTTGGGTCCAGTATGATTTTTCCATCAATTAGTTCAGTCACACTTCTAACAAGCCAGATATAATCACGCATGTTTAACCTGCAGGTTAGACGGCCTAGCTCACTGTATGACCTACAGATCATACAGCTGATAATTTCTTATTTTGTAAGCAAAAAATTTAATAGAGCTTTCCAGTTGAACTGCCCTGTCTTGTCTTGCGTGTCCAGGTTCCTACCTAGCTACCAACCAAACCGCAGAAGTAAAGCACGTGGCATCCAGAACGCCATGCCTTGGTCTTCTTCCTGACTCCACAAGGAAATGAAGCCAGAAGCAAACTTTGCTTATGGGCCTTTCCTTTCCGTATTAACCAAAAAAACCAAGCTCCAGGTGACCTGAAGTGCTGCTCACAACAGGTTTCTCAACTTTCTCCTTTCCTGTGGACATGATCGTTGGAAGATCTCACTGCATGCTGACATGGGCATCTCAGTCGCTGCAGACATCTGTGGAGAGCAAGTCAAGCCCCTCTCTCCCTCCCTCCGCTGTTATGCAGACTTCTGCATTTGGTCTTAGTTCAGCACCAGGCTTTGGGTTGGATGTGGTGTAAAAGCTGTGACACAGGAAAAATCTTCACATGCCAGAAAGTATTTTCAAAGCTATTGGAGAATTTGGGTTGGATTTATAAATTACTTTTAGGGAAAACAAAACAAAAAAGAGTTACATGGTTATCATTTGAAAATAACAACTTTTCTCGTAACAAAATAGCGTGTTATGTGAGCCTGTGATAATTTTGCATCTTCCTGACTACCAGCAGGGAAAAAGAGTCAGAAAATTACCATTCTACTTGGAATTCACTATCTCCTAACACTCTAAAAATCCTGAAGGTCTCATTTATAGATGCATTCAGTGCTGCTTAAGCAAGGGATTCCTCCAGATTGTCCAGTGGTTATGCACTTCCCATTGGATCTATTAATGTTTTAAATTTGTGACGCTTACCTATGTCATTGTGGGGTGCAAAAACCTCATTCAGAGAGACTCGAGACCTCAGTTTCTAATAATCCTTCTGGCACCTTTTTTATCTTTATGGAGGAAATAATAAAAATTCAGCCATTTAGACTACCAAACTGTCATCTTTTTGCAATATGCAGTTGTAGTTTTAATCAGTACATGCCTTAACAGCCCTAGGAGGAATTCATTATTTCTGTTGGCACAGCATGGTGTACTTTCCCCTTCCACTTGAAATAATGTTCCTTGCTATTTGCAGGATAAAGTTTGAAAAGATTAATTATACAATGAAAAAGAAAGGGTCATAAACCAGAAGGCAAAAAAATACCAACTCTTGCAGATTTATGTTGAAAGTTATTTTACACAGTTGAGGTTGGCCATGATGTTCTGACTGCTTATACCAAGGAACAGGTTACCATTCTCTCCTTTTAGTTGCTGGAGTGTGTCCAGAGAAGGGCGAAACAGCTGGTGAAAGGACTGAAGCACAAGAATTATGAGGAGTGGCTGAGGGAACTGGGGTTGTTCAGCCTGAAGAAGAGGCTGAGGGGAGACCTTACTGCTCTCTACAGCTCCCTGAAAGGAGGGGGTAGTGAGGTGGGGTTTGGTCTCTTCTCCCAAGTAACCAGTGATAGGACAGGAGAAAATGGCTTCAAGTTGTGCCAGGGGAGGGTTAGATTGGATATTAGGAAAAATTTCTTCATTGAAAGAGTGGTCAAGCATTGGAAGGGGCTGCCCAGGGAGGTGGTGGAGTCACCATCCCTGGAGGTGTTCAAAAAACATGTAGATGTGGCACTTGGGGACATGGTTTGGTGGGCATGGTGGTGTTGGGCTGACAGTTGGACTTGATGATCTTAAAGGTCTTTTCCAACCTTCATCATTCTTTGTTTCTATGATTCCTATGCTGTATTGCCATGCAACTGCCTGATTTGACACTGATTAAGTGTTAGATTATCAGTCAGAGTTCTGACTTTTAGGTCTGGGCCATTTAAGCAGAAATGTCCTGTCAGCTGAACTGCATCTCAAAATCTTGGGAGTCGTTATAGCAGGGCTAAAATTAAGACTTGATTCAAGATGACTGACCACAGCAAGCCTGCTTGCTGCTCCACGTAAACCCAAATCAGCAAAACAGACACAGAATGAGTAATAAAACCTATGCTCAACACAGGCATATTAGTATACAAGAAGTAATAAACATCATTCCAAGGTCAATGTAGTTAAATTGGTATCCTCACTGTATTATAAGAAAGTAATGAGAAACGCCTTCAGCCTCAAACAGAAGTCAATAGAAAGTCAACAAATGGCTACTGCAGACATCCTTTTTCAAGCAGGAACCGGGGACAACAGGCGAGTGCTCTGGAATAACACAAATACACACACACAGTGGCACGCACAACATTTAAGAAAAGGACAAACACATTCCTGCAAGCAGCAAAACCACCTACTGCTGTTATTTTATGAATAGATGGTAGATTTGCCTTCTGCATGTTGGTGAAATAATGGAAAAAATCCTGGGATTCTGAAGGTGTAAAATTGCAGACAATTTATATTTATAGTTGTAGACGGCCAGACAAGTGAAACTAAATTGAGTGCTGGATGGAGCTAAGAGAAGGAATCAGAAATGCAAGTGAAAGATAAGGTTGTAGAAATTTCTCTCTCCAAAGCTAAGCAGAACGAAGTATCCTATTGCTAGCAGCATGGAGAAAGCTAGCAGCACTTCTGATAAGAGATAGTGATGGAAATTATGTAGGATAATTATCTCGGAAGAAACAACAAGGGGTGTGTGTGCGCTGACTCACCTTTGTCACCCCAAAGTGGGGTACCTGCTGCCACCTCTAATGTTACTCTACTGGGGGGGGAGCTCAGTGATTAACTGTGTGTAATACCTAAGATCTAGCATAGTATTCAAAATGTAATCGCTCTAATTTGCAATTGTAAATCTCCTGTTATCAATTAATTTACATTGTACAAGTAACCATCTGATTATCTTTGTGCTTTGCTGTATTTACATGGCAATTTAATTGTAAGTAATTAGCATGTAATTGCATATAGTTATTTATACCTTGTAAAGAAAGTGATGTATTTGTATGTAGTTAAAATAATTGCAGTTGAGAGCAAATCTTTTGACTTTTCTTTCTTTTCAGTGTGTCTACCAGTTTCTGGGGCCAAAATTGCTGTTGTCCAGACAAAGTTGCATCTGCTTTGGGTGGGTTAAGTTATCTTTCCACAAGCTGAAGCATGCAGAATTGCATTTTGCTCTTGGCCTGTATTCGTGTTTCATCTTAAAATATTTTCTCTGTCTCCTAGCACTAACCTGCCCCTCGTCCTCATAAAGAGAATTTGTAATCGGAGAGAGTGCTCGGTCTCTTGAGTAGAAATCCCAGCACAGCCCATGAGGCAGCGGTGAGACGATGACCTCCGTCCTTGGCATGGATGAACGCTCTCCATGTAGCGGCTCCAGCAAAAAATATTACCCTATTATAGTAATACCTACGAAGGGTAGACTTTATGAATGCCATCAAGGGCAATGGTGACTTTCATGTCCAATACTAGTAATGGTAATTTTATTCTCCTTGCCACTATCCTCAGTCCTCCGTCACCACTCTCAGAGTTACCCTGATGCCAGAGTTTAGTCACAGCCTGTTTCTTCCCATCCCACCTCTAGCACTTGTCCTTTTGAAAGAAATACAGCATTTTCTGAGCATTACCATAACAGAGGGTCTCTGAGATTCAGTTAGGGGCTTTTGTCTCCCCCCAGCATGTAGCAGAAAGGATACCTTGGGTCTGTAACAGCGCTGGGAAAAGTCTGACGTGCTGCGAGCTGCCTGCTGGGAAGGGGTTTGGTGGAGAAGGGAGATGCCCCATGCTGCTGCTTGCTCAAGGCCAGTTCATTAGCATTGTGTTTCTCTGATCG
>NW_010166962.1:18730-31751 GCF_000695765.1 Mesitornis unicolor
AATATTTGGAATTCACAAAACAGCTTTGAGCGGCACGAAGGATGGTATTATCTCGTGGGATCATCCCTGTGTCCTCTTGGGCTGGAGCTGCTGGGTGCCTTGGTAATGAAGGGTTTTTTCTTTGCTTTGCTGGTTAGACCCCTGAGTTTAGTAAAGGATTTTATGTCTGCTCAAGGGAGAGTTCTTTTCATTTCTCATTTCTGCTTCTGCATTTAACAAAATAGCTCCCAGCCATGCTGCTGTCAGATTCATATTGTCTGGAAATGTTATACCACAGCAGTTGTCTCATTGCTGGGCCCGATGGAGAAGCTCCAAGAGATGCCTTGCCTCTCTTCTCCTGCCCCAGTGAATGGTAGTGGGTGCAGCTGGGAGGACCAAAGCACACCTGAAGTGAGTTGCGAGGAGATGGAGCTTAGTGGGAACTGATTAGAGAAGGTGGCTGAGGGGAGAGCAGGCTGCTTGCTGGACCCACATCACTGAGCAGAACAGAAGGAGCTCACTAGGACTTGTCTCCTGGCCCCAGTGAGGTGGTAGAGGGCTCTTGGTGCTGTGGTCCTGCTCAGGGAAGACTTTTTGCTGACAAAAGGCTTTTGGGATTGTAGTAGATGGTGGAATAAGGCTTTTGCCTGAAGGTAGTGTCTGTCTTTCTGAGGATTAAGCGTAGGACTGGGTTAGTTGCTCTGGTCTCATAGTGGAGTTAGGCTCCATGTTTGTTTATGTCTCTGTTGAGTTCTGTTTCTCAGAACTTTATTTAATTTCTTTACCCTGGTATCTCCCACGCAGCTCCCTTGGTAAAACTGATGTTATTATGTAGATAATACTTTGGCTTCCAGAAGATGTGAGCATGTACCTGGCATTAATTACTGACTTGCTGCTTAGTGTCCTGCAGACAAGCCATCTTCATTAATATATAAGAACCGTAAGTCCTGATACAGGAATTAACAAACATAAGGTGCTGAGAGGTCTCCAGTTGTGTTGGTAGTAGTAGTTACTGTTATGTCAGTTGGAGAAGCCTTGTAGCTAATGAGACTCCTGTGAAACGTTTTGCATGCTCTTGACCTCTGGAAGGTGGTCTCTAATATCTGCTGTTTTTCTTATGGATGTAAATAAGGATTAATAGGATTAATTTGTATTCAGAGACATCTAGGAGTTGGCTCTCACTGACTCATTTGGGTCTACTTTAACAGTGTACTCTATAATTATTTGCATGATCGGGTTGCAAGCCATACTCAGAATATAGTGGTCAGTTGAGGTCTAAAGCTGGTCAAAACCTTAGAGGATATTTTAGTTAACTCCTTAAACTACAGAAAGGTACTATGGGATGTGTATTTTTCCGTCGTTGAGCTGTAGTAGCCGTATACAAAGAAAACTTAGTCTACACAATGTAGCTTTACATGTTCTTCACTGGTAGTTAACTACAGAAAGGTACTATGGGATGTGTGTTTTCCGTTGTTGAGCTGTAGTAGCCGTATACAAAGAAAACTTAGTCTACACAATGTAGCTTTACATGTTCTTCACTGGAGCTTTGGCATTTATGTGTTTTCTTGTTCCTGGCTCTTCCCATTGCATTTGCTTGTTCCTTCCGTCTTTTCTGTTACGCATATTTTTATTTCCATGCACTTTTGGTAAACATATTAAAGGAATACTGAAAAGAAGTAGGAATAGCTTATCTAGTAAATAACCTGCTAGATAGATTGTTCCCTCCCTCTCTCCACCCTTAAATAGCAGTTTCCTTGTGACTTGATGGGATGCTTAGAGCTCTGGGGATGAAAAGCCAGGAGTTGTTGCCCCCCCAAGAAAAACCTCCTTTTGAGATAGGCCAATGCTAATTATAAGCTGCTTAGCCTTTGAGTATTAACTGATATCCTTAATATTGTATAGATATGGTAAAGTCAGTGTTGTCAGTGTTCACATACAAATGTGTAAATAGCAACGTATGGCTTCTGTAGGAGTGGAATTGAATTGGGTCATCAAAACATGCATAAAATAACTAGAAAGGCAGGTGAAACTCAGGCAGTCCTGTGGTGCATAATTGCGAGCAGCATTTATGTGGCTTAGTCTCTGAGCAGCTTTACCCCATGGAAATACCAGTTAAGGCAGAGGGTTCAGTGTATTAGGGAGTTTATGACCTGTATAAAAATGTCAAGTCAAACAGCTGCCTACTAAATTATTCAGCGTATTGATAGAATAATGACTTTGAAGATGGAGATATTGGACTTAACTCTTTCTAGAGGGGAGGGGAAATGAATCAGCTGCACTTGGTTCCAGTGGGATGCTAGCAAGGTCCCTGATGTTATGTGCCACCTGTGAGCAGTAAATTCAGGTAGAATTAAAAGTAAAAGATAGGATTGATTTTGACACCGGTGTGAATTTTAAATTAGGTGCATTTTTAGTAGAACTGTCTAGAAAACCAGAAACCCAGGAAAATGGATTTACTTGCTGAATACTTGAGTTTTTCTTTCCCTTTCTTTAGAAAAAAGGGAAAGCATAAAAAAAAAATCTTATTTTTTCAGGAAAAACAAATACACCTGATGAAATCAGAACTTCTATAAAAAGCCCACACTCCTTAAAATATTTGTAGAAATATTTTGAGCTGCCATGCTTTAATTTCTCTCAAACATTTGCTAACCAGCTTCGTTGCAGTAATAATAGAGATTTCAGGTAGAAAAACAGTCTCTGGTTTGTATAGATGTAGTAAAACGGTTTTGTGGCTTGTTTCTGTACCTCTAAGCTGCACTTGACCCAAGGCTTTAGGTGAATGCGTGTGATAAAAGATAACTGTAATGCATGCACAAAGGCACAAAGCTTCAGTTTTGTTAAAGATTTAATTTCTGAAAGTTTGAAGTGTGTGAGTGCTTGTCTTGGTAGAACTAAATTTCTCTGTGTGTTTTATGTGGGATATATATATATATATAAAGGTACACATAATATATCTTCTTGTGAGAGGTACAAAATATATTTATATTGTATTAAAAAGCCCTCATTTTTATGAAGAAGCTTATTTACTTAATTGCATATGTAAATAATTTTGTACTTCCTTTGTATACCTTGAACATTAACTTTTTGTATTAGGTGCTATGAACATATTTTCTTATTTTTTAAATTTTTTTCCATATTATGAGAAAGTTGGTCCTCTCCTTTTGGCTTTCAAAATGTATTTTCACATCACCAATCGTGGCCTGGCAGCCACAACAAATCTGCTTTACTAATAATAAACGTTTGGTGGAACAATGTAATTAACCAACTGGTTATTTTGCCATGGAGGCTGCAGTTAAGGAAGCAGAGCTGCTGGCAGGGGATCAAATCCTTCTCCAAATCGTTCAGGCTTCCCAGGCATACGCTGCCAGGGGCCGGGCTGGCATCCAGGCGCCAGGGATGCTGTGGATGCTGGGGTGGGTGTGGAGCTCCCGTGCTGCCTCCTGGACCACTGCTGCACTGGCGTTTAGTGTGCGTGCTGCAAAAAGGTGCTGCTGTTTAAAAGGTTTCAAACTATGTATTGATGACAGGGAAAATAAGAGTGCAGGTTTAGAAAATAAGCACCAAAAGCTTCTGGTTTTTGGTTTCTCCTGAGCTCTGCTTGTCCATCTCCGTGTGGTGGCCAAGTGTGAATGCTGACATTACTGCTAACACCAGCCGTGCTGCAGCATTATTTCCACTCATCTATAGGGGGTTGGAGCTTCTTCCCATTTCTTCGTGAGAAAGAAGTTGGAAGTTTACGCTCCCCACCCTCCTAAAATATAAGGGCTTTCAGGCACTGGAACCAGCTGCCCAGGAAAGTAGTGGAGTTGCTGTCCCTGGAGGTATTTTAAAGACTGGTAGATGAGGTGCTTAGAGACGTGGTTTAGTGGTGGACAAGTTATGGTTGGACTCAATGATCTTAAAGTTCTTTTCCAACCAAATGATTCTGTGATTCTATAATAATTATTTTTTTTAAGCTTGGCTGGTTGTATTTAGAACTAAGCATCCTTTTCTTTTTACAGTTTCATTTTTTTTATAAATTTATTTTGAGATCCTGGATGCTTTGCCCTTACTGACAGTACTGTAATGTAATTCTCCTGCAGCCAGCTCAGATCCCCCAAATATCAGTGGGATCAAAATGCGATACAGCGATGTTTAGCTGTGCTTAGCATTGGGTTTGCTCTTCAGGCATCCTGTCTACGTGGTTGAAAATACAGCATGGTTGGCTGAGTGGTTTATCCTGGTTTGGGGGACTCATGGTTGCCAAGTGGCAGTTTTGACCTCAGCGAACAACATTTTGCGTGCTCCGGCACTGTTATTTGTGATCCTTGAGCAGGTCAGTGGCCTCCAGCCGTTCTTCTTCCCTTTGATCTCTGTCCTCTACCCTGGAGACTGCATCAACTCAAGCTGCTCCGGCGCTGTTATTTGTGATCCTTGAGCAGGTCGGTCAGTGGCTTCCAGCCGTTCTTCTTCCCTTTGATCTCAGTCCTCTACCCTGGAGACTGCATCAACTCAAGGGACCGTCGCCCCATCTAAGTGAAGCTGCTGGGAGCATCCACTTTTGAAAAGTGTCGCTGCTAACGTGCTCTTTTTACTGACGTGTGGTCTCAGCTCTTGCTTGAGTTTTGGTGTCAGGTGCCGAAGGATCAAGTCAGGAGACCATACTAAGAGCAGAATACTAATACTAAGAGCAGATACTAATACTAATACTAAGAGCAGAAAAGAACCAAGCAGCTAAGAGTTGAAAAATACAGGGCTTTATATTCACTGTCACTTAAAATGTTGCTATTAACAAAAGAATGGAAGAATTTTTCAGCCACCTTTCCATCTGCACCAGCTTTAGTACCCATGGCCGATGACGATGTGCTTGGCTGATGCTACATGGACCACTGGCTGGGTAAACAAGCCTGGCTGGCTTAGTACCATAACACAAATTATCTGCTTGTAAAAACATAGCCTGAAGGCACGACTGTGCTCTGTCAGGTCAACAGTGACACAGCCTAGTGCTGACACGCTGATTTTTCTAGCTAAATTCATTAGTACTTCTAGATTATCCAGGGTGTAGGCATAAGGACCAAGATCTGCATGGTTTGGGTTTTGTTTGGTTTTTGGTGTTGTTTTACCCTGTATCCTGTAATGTAGTCAAACTAATTGGGTGATTAAGATGAATAGGGCTTAATAACAGAGAGAACATCATGGCACAACTGATGAATCTGAAATAAGGAAAAATTGTTGAACTGATTTTCCCAGTGGTAGAATACGATGAATGGAAGGAGAGTAATTTATACATATATTAAAAAAGAAGGAAGGGATTTTGGCAAATCCTATGCTTATTATATTTCCTTTTCTTTTTCTCTAATTTTCCCTGAAAATAATACCACTTACTCATGATGCTGCTGCAATAATTGAACTACTGGAAGGAGAGGAGGAAAAAAGCTCCCCATATAAATTGCTACTTGAGACCTGTTCTGTTTTGACAGATGTCAAGGCTGGGTAGCTCAGCTTGTTCTCCTGTTTGTGTGAAAAGGGCTTGGTATCACTAGGACGCAAATGAATAGCTCCTGTGCTTCTGAACGTGGATAGATTACATTGCTAGACTTCTCTCTATTTTTTTTCCCTAGTCATAACCTAGTGACTCTGAGAGAATAAATTTATGAAATATTCGTTGGTTCTTTTGCAAGGTGTTGCTGAAGGAGTGGGAAGTTAAAGGAGGGGGGGAGAAGGAGGCAGCCTGGATTTTGGAAAACAAGTTAAAAAGTTAGTTGAAATCTAAAGGAAGCAATTTGCTGCTACACACTAAGCTTCTCTGATTTACAGTTAGTATTTAAAGTGTGTGCTGGTTTCAAGTGATACACATAGGTGGCCTTTGCTTAAATCCCTTGCTTCAAAATATTTTAGTCTTATTGGTCAGGACTTGCCTATTCTTATACCTGTTTTTTAAAAAAAGGTATGCAGTCATGCATTAAACAGATGGCACTGAACTAAATAAATGGATTTTCTGAATTTTGTCTTCATGTACTGCTTTCAGTTGTCATGGATGGAATCGGTCTGATCTCTGCACATACTCCTTCATTTTTTTCCAGATAGGAAGTTTGTGCTCAGTTACTTCCCGCAGACGTTCTGGTTTTGTTCCTGCTCTTAGGTTTTTAGCTTGTACTTGCCCTTATCTGTGGTCTGCTGCTATTAAATATGGAGATTTTTGGTTGCATCAATTAGTTTAATCTATAAACTGATAATTTAGAAGGAACTTATCTTAGAAAACTGAAGATTGTATTTTATTATCAGTTTCTTAATTTTCTGCAATTTTATTAATCCTTTGGAAGAAGACTCGGAGAGAATTTCATAACATGTGTTTCTGATTCGTGATGGAATTGCCCAGAACAAGAAATGTTGTTTCCTGGGAAGGGAGATTTATTGTACCCCAGTTGCTAATGGCATTCTTCTACACTTGGGAAGTTTTTGTGAGGCTTTTGCTATGTATGCTATCAGTTTTATTGCACTTACTTGCTTTCCTTGCTGTACACTGCTTAGAGCAGAGTGAATTTAAAAAAAAGATAAATATAAGAGTTCTGTGCTGAATATTAATACTGCGAACTGTTGGCAGTTCATGTATCGGTTTCCTGTCCTCAAAATCTGAACACCTCTTTTAGCTGGGTGTTAAGGTCAAGGTGGCTTTTGTGGGTGTTGCTGCTGGCTTTTCCTAGATTCAGCAAGTCCTGGATGCCACAGTTGCCTTGGGGAGTGATTATGCAACAGTTCAGCTTGGTTACAATTCAGCGTTTTTAAAAACGAGGCTTTTTCTCAAGGCAGTAGAAGTAGAGGCGTTTCCTTGGACATCCACTATCTTTCCACTGAGTGCTGCTCTCCAAATAAGATGCTTGGTCTCTTCCAGCCTCATCCTGGGCTGTGAGTGAGCCTCCAAGAGCAGGAGCAACAGGTGAATGTGCCTCTGCTGGTTTTCAGAGCATTAATGAATACAACAGTTCATGGGCTGTTGAAATTTCGAGTCCATTCCTTCATTCCCCAAGACTTTACAGAATAAGGGGTTAAACAAAACTTTCAAACAATGCTGCTTGTTATGTTGAGGCACCCTTAAGATGAGCAGCTCAGCCTGTCGGTGTGTCTCCTATGCCAAAACACCCCACAGTGCGTGTTCGTGGTGGCAGCCTGCAAAGTTGATGGGGACTTTCTAGCCCAATGTTGCAGGAGTGATTTATTTATTTATTTATTTATTTTTTGGGTGTCACTGTTGTGCCTTCTGTTCATCTGCCCTTGATCCGTGTTGGCTGAATGGAGCAATATAAAGTTAACTATTCATACTGTTGTTTTCTCTTATCTAAAAGAATGGGAGTAGGCACCGGGAGGTGTGTATTTTGTGGTTGGCGTGGACATGTTTAACTTCAAAACTGCACTGTGTGACCGAGTTATGTAACTTGGCAAATTTTAAAAGAAACCAACTTGGAAAACAAGAGACCTTGTTCTTTAGAGAACATGGTGTTGACAGAGTATGTGGGCGATCTGAAATGTCTTCTGGTTTGCAAGGACAAGGAGCAAATTAAAAAGAAGAAAAACAAACAGTTTAATGGTGATGGAGCTGTAGCTCTAGCAAGGATAGACTGTGGGCGTACATGCATTTTATCTTGTTGCAGAAGATTATTCCTCAACACATAAGGTCATAAAAATCTCACACTGCTGAGTATTAGAAGATAATCTTGCTAAAAGTTTAGAATGTTTTGCTAGCAGTAAATATTTAAAGGCCTTCATTTGCAGCAACAGGGGACTATGAATACACACCTTAGCTTGCAAATAAGCTCTAAATTGTCACTTCAAATAAAAACTGAATGGTAAAACATCCAAAATTAACCATTGAGGTTGCTAATTATTACAAGTTGTGTATACTTTAATTGTTCAATACCTGAATGATTTTTTTTTTATCACTGGCCTTTCTTGTTTTGTGTTTTGTAGTTGGTTACAAGTGATTAGAGATATTTCTGATCACTTATAATTTTTGCTTCTGGCACTTCAGTCCCAGTAAGAAAAGATTTAATATAACAGAGTGATAGGAACAAGAAATGAAGGGGAACTAATGGTTCCCTCCCTTCCCCGGTAGGTCTAGTCTGTTAACTTCTGCTTGCTCTTTCATACAAAGAATCGCTCAGATGTGACATTGAACAATATCCTTTGTGCCATGTCCTTCAACTGAAGCAGGCTTTTGGCCAAGCAGAAACCTGAAGAGAAAGTGCAGAAATACAGGAATGTTAGAAGATCTCATCTGGTTTTGTAAAGCTGTGGTGGGCTCTGGTCAGAGCCACCAGTGAGCAGAGCAGTGGTGGCATGGAGAGCTCATGCAACCTCTGTTCCCAGGGGAGAAGGAGTTAAACTCGGGTCTTGTACAGCGTTAGAGCTGCTACATGGGCTCTTGACATCTCATTAAAAATTAAGGAGATTATAAACCTGCAGCTTACAGTGGTGGTGAATAAAATGTGGTTGCTTTCTTAGTGAGGAGCTGGTGTGGCCTATTACCTTCTGTTGCTTGGCCAACAAGCTGTAGTGGACTGCAAAGATGATGTATCTTGGTAATGAAAAAACATATGCAAAAAACCCGAGTGTATCTGCAGTGAATTTTCCCTTTTGTGTCATCAAAGCCTGCCATGTTCTGTTAAAATAACCTTCGGTAAGTACTTGGGTTGATGTGTTCTATGCAAATGAGCAAAGGATCTCTTAATCAGCAGTTCGGAGACACGAGAGCATCGCTCACAGACAATGCAAAACAATTTAATGCATTTCATTACTTTGCACTTAAAGTGGAAATGTGATGAAGGCATCATCCTATCTGAATGCAATTTCCTGTAGTTATTCTGGGCTTTTTACCGATATATGGACTCTTCACCTGTGTCTCTGTATGGGAAAAGAGATTTGAAAGAACAATTCTTTCAAAGGGGGGCCTCCTCTCTGTGTTCCAAGTTGTTCTGTGCCTATTCTGATGGAGTGGGGAAGCCCATTTTAAGTAATAGAAGACAATTTTAAGGGTTATGTAGCTCGCAGGTTCAATTTGTGAACCAGCTGGTGAATCATACTGAGATTTCTTTGACAATCTCTCCAAAGAATTCTGGTGTCTGAGGATTATTTTATTATCAATATGCAGTCATGCAGGTCAATGTTCTTTTCATTTGTGAAGCAAATGACATCAAACAAATGGCATTGTAAAGCTTAAAAATCCAATATAAATGGATAATGCTCATCCCCACTTGATGAGACCGAGGTATTTTGCTACCTCAAAATAACACTTTGAAATATTTAATTTGAACTTTTTTGTTATAATAAACCATATGGGATCTCTATTTTGACAGTGTTTTACTTTGAAGTTAAACCTATCAAACCCTGGGAGAGCTTTTTTGAGTTTTTCCTCCCTGAGATAGATTACACTTGCAAAATGCTTTTGGCTGACTTGCAAAACAATGTTTAAATGCACAGGAAATGCTTCTGTGACAAATGCGTACTGGATTTATATTTCAGCTTCAGAAAACTCTGTCTTTTCTGTTCAGCTCCCATAATCAATCTATTGTGTTAATAACAGCGTTTGAGTTCGCTAAGTAGGAGGCAAGCCAAGGCTCCAGATGTTACAGAGGAAGGGCTGTGCCGTGTCCCAGCTGCAGCTGGTCCATGGTGCTGGATGAAGGGATGCTCCTGTTGTCCAAGATGTGTTCCTTGGTGAGGAAGTGACGTGGCTGATGCTTGGTGCCATCCTTGGGTGATCCTTCAGGGTTAGTGTCCTCTGGCTTTGTTTTTGAGAAGGCTGCAGAGCCAGGTCTAGGGCAGAGGTGGGTGAGCATGGGCTTTGCTCTGAGAAAGGTCCTCCAGGAGCAGGAATAGATGCAGCCATAGGAGCAGTCCCAGGGAACATTGTTCTCCAGGAAGGCTGGTAAGGCTGCTGGAAATGAAAATAAGCAAGAGCAGGGTTCAGATGCACTCGATCACGTCATAACCTGTATTAATAAGCCCATGGGCTAGCAGGCTTTTGTGGTTCTTGCATTTCTTTGTCTTCATAAGTGAAGAATACTGTGTTTATTGAAAGTGAAAGGTTTAAAGGGTATCAAGTTCATACTAGAAAACAGAAGCAGGGAAAGCTCTTAAACAGTGGGTTTCAGGTAAAGACAAATCTGTGGGCTGAGGGCTTCTGGAGTGCCTGATTTGAGGCTGGAATGAAGCAGAGAGATGCGAAGTCTCATAGTTTTGTGATTTAAATTTAAAAACAGTGAATTTGGAAGACAGGACAAGACTAGTCTATGGTTTGGCAGGCAATACAAGACAGTGCTGAAGTAGGCGAGTTTGATAAATGTAAGCCCAGAATAGAGCCAGGGACAGTAAAAAGATGGGGAAAAAAAACCCCATCAGCAGATGAGTTGTTGCATGTTTGAAGTGACCAAGGGAGAATTTTGGTTTTGGGGATTCATAGTCTGATGTATCAGCAATGTTCCTGCCATTGACCAGGCTTGATTTCCTCTCATAGAGAAAGACCATCACCCTTACTCTGCAGTCTTATCTCACTTAAATACTCTGAGGAAAGATGCATTAGCAATGTCAGTATTTGCATATTATGTTAATAAACTTCCAGGTAGGAAATGCACCTCAGCTTTCTGTGGGTTAGCTTCGTTCAGCTCAGTCTGCATTAGTGTGTCAATATAAACTTGGAGCATAATGTATGGATTTCTGCAGGCAGCAGATGAGAGATCAGCACTTCTTCAGGCTCTCATCAGTGCTCCCTGTTGCCAGCTCCCAAAGAGCTGCCTCCACCTGAAAAGCAGATTTTTTTTGTGTGTGTGTAAGTACACAGGATTTCTGTGAAATGAAGTGGTGCCTCTCTATTTTTATTTTCTATCCTTAAGTGATTTTTTTTTCCTTGAAATGTGTGCTGTTCCTTTACATAAAATGAAGGTTGTGCAAAACTGAATTTCTTTTTAGGTTTCTTGGAAGTTGTAGCTTCGAGAACTCGAGTGGCGACTGGGGAGCCACGTTAGAAGAGTGTTGTTGCCTTCTCCTTTGGAGACAGCTTCATATCTGTGTTCTGAAGGTTTTTTTTCAAAGCCTTCTGTTGACAAGGGATGCAGAAAATACTGAGGCTGCTAAATTCAGTTTTCAGTGTGCTGTCTTCCATAATGTCTCCTGGGGGGGAGAGCACTGTCTGTTTCCCTCAGTACCTGTTTCAGGCTGTTCTTCACCTGGGATGAAGGTTTGCATTGGTATTGATTGGATGCTATGGCCAAACACTCCAGGCTATGGGAGGTTTTTTATTATTTAGCAAAATTGCTTGGGCACTGCTGACCGTCTGAGGGTAGTGTAATTTAAATGCTTTAGGTTTTCGAGCCTGGAAGTCCAGATTCAGTGCTGCTTGTGAGGGTAATGTACAATTACTTTAATCACCATCTCAAATGCATGACTATGAAGAGCAGTGTTCAACCTTTTGCCGTTACTATGGGATGAAACACTGTACTGGAAGTAAAACTTTCTGAGTTTGCCTATTCCTTGTTTAAGTCAATACCTCTCTGACAAGGCAAAGTGTTTTAAGAAGCTGTCCACAAAAGCAGTTCTGTTGGTGGAAGTTGCAAGTTCTGAGGGCTTTGAGTATGTATGAGCTGCTGGTTTTATCTGTTAAGCAGGCAGAAGTCATAAGGTAGATTTATTTTTTCAACCAGTCACCTGTTCTTTCTACCACAGAATTACTCAGTATTCGAAGTACTCAGTGGGCACACTGGGGATCAGGTGTCCTGCTTGAGTGAGTAACTAACCAAGGTGAGCAGCTCCCACAACACACTGGGGATCAGGTGTCCTGCTTGAGTAACTAACCAAGGTGAGCAGCTCCCACAGAAGAAAGCTGTAATAGGCTTAGTAGACAGTGCATTTGCTGGGATTGTGGGGGAAGAGAAAAATGAAGCTTTGATCCAGAATCTCCCACGTGAGTGCCAAAAAAAGCCACCCCAGCTCACTTATGCACACAAGAATGGCAGGGATTTGAAAAGAAAAAAAACCAAACAACAAACCCAAACCAAATGCAGTTCTGAAGGTTGTGTGACAGGTGTTTTGTAAGAAACCTCTCTTCTACTTTGGCTTTCTGCCCTATATGCCCACATAAGTTCAAGGGTACTTTAAAGATGGATAGGAAAGTATAGAGAAGATCAGAATTTTCAAAGTAAAAAAACTGTAGGATTTTTCTTTGTTTTCTGCAGCAAGGGGTGAATTTGTAGGTGTCTAAAATTATGTAGCAATGTTGGTGTTAGAGCATTTCTTAACTTGAGCAAGTTGTTCTCCTAAACTTTCTGTGACTGAAGTGATGAGTTGAATAGTTACAGTAAATAAAGTAATATTTTGATTGGTTTGAAACCCTTCATTTCTTCTTGATGTCTAATTAGCGTAGCTCTGAATGTCAAATATTTATCCCAGCGTTGTGCTCACTTCAGTGGGGCTCCATCTGGCTCTGCCTTCCTTGAAGCCTGTTCCTCTAGGAATGAGCTTGCCCATCCTCAGTGCTGGTGCTGGATCCCACCTGGTGCCCATCAGGTCTTTTGAACTGGGAGGGAGCTCTTCCCTCCAGCAAATCTGGGTGGCAGAGTTGTGCTGTGCAAAACCCACAGATGACCCGGTCTGTGACTGCTTTCACTTTGTGAATGTAAATCTGAAGTGCAGGCTGAGAAATGTCATGCCGAGTCCTTACTAAAAGCCGCTGATTGCTTGTGAGTGGTACGTATTTGTTAAATGAAGCCATAATATAGCTATACGCTACCAGTAACACACTTCCTTAGTGCAAAATCTCCCACAGCGAAACTGGTAAGAGCACGGGCACTGGAGTCACAACAACCCCAAGCAGCACTACAGGCTTGGGGGAGAGTGGCTGGAGAGCTACCAGGCAGGAAAGGACCTGGGAATGCTGGTTGGCATCCTGGCCTGTGTCAGGAATAGTGTGGCCAGCAGGAGCAGGGCACTGGAGAGGCCACACCTTGAATCCTGTGTTCAGTTTTGAACCCCTCACTACAAGGACATTGCCCTTCTCTGGACATTCTCCAGCACC
>NW_010166963.1:0-15516 GCF_000695765.1 Mesitornis unicolor
CACAGAGATGCTACCACCATTGCTGATTGGCCCAGCCTTGGCCAGCAACAAGTCTGTCTTGGAGCCGACTGGCACTGGTTCTATTGGACATGGGAGGAGCTACTAGCAGCTTCTCACAGATGCCACACTTGTAGTAACTCCCCTACCAAAACCTTGCCACAAAAACCCAATACAAACTGAAACAAAAAATGGGCTTTCTGTGATTTTGTGCATTACTGCAAAAGTTCCTTCTTTTGAAAATACCATGCTTCCTTTCCTGCAGTTGAGAGATAAATCAGGCCAAAAACTGACCATTAAACTGCAGGTTTTTAGGCCATGGGACAGAATTTTTTTCCATGGGTGTTGTGATTTAGACAGTTGTGCTATCACCAGATGACTCCCCCCCACCCAGGGAGGGGAATTGGAAAAAGGAAAATATAACTGTGGTTTGAAATAAACCCAGACTTAATTAAATAATAATAAGAAAACTCAATATTAATAACAATATGTCCTAGTTTTGCTGGGACAGAGGTTTTTTTTTTCTTTCCATCATAGAAGCTAGTGAGAGTTTGTTTTGAATTTGTGCTGTAACCGATACTGATAATATGCCAGTATTTACATTTTTTCAAGGTTTTCCATCTTTTGCTTGCACCTGTGGTAATAGTTTCATTTGTCCTTTTTTTCCTTCTCTCAGGACAAGAGGATGTGGGGGAAGCGAAACCCCGGGATTCTCTGGGACAGGTGACCTAGGACAGATGATCTGGGTGTGATCCAAGCTGACTAATGAAGATGAATTCTATTCCATAAACATCACACTTACTATAAATTGAAGAGTTTGCAGGGGATGACTTCCTTCCTTCCTTCCTTCCTTCCTTGAGCATCACATACCAGCTTTAGCTGAAACCTATAACAAAGTCTTATCACTTTGTTCCCATGAAAGAGAGTGTTGTAGTTTTTACAAAATCACAGTTATCCTCAACAGAAAACTGACTCTAAAATTCTGTCCCACTAAACCAGGACAGTATTCCACCCCTTATTCTATACCATTTACGTCACATCCAAGTTAGTATTACTTTTTTTTTCTCTCAAGATATACATATATACACACAGATATCTTTCCCTTAGTCTGTGGACCATCTCGCTAAAGAGTTCATTGAGCCCAAAAACCATGAGTTCCATCTGTCATGACAGTCTTTCAGGATAGGTGAAGTGGTGTGGAAGTTACTCATTCAGCAGGTCAGGACTAGGCTTCAATATGGTGTAACGGACGGTTGAAGTTGCTGGCAGTAGGATGATGTGTTGTGCATCTGGAGCTCACAGTCAGTGTATCAGATGCAGTCCATGTTCACGGCCTGTGGTGTAGATGCTGATCTGTAATACATAGCTAGAGAAATTATGATAAGCAGTATCACATAAGAGCTAGCACCATACAGTTCAAATTATTGGCTATTCTCACCCAGAATCAAATCTCCTTGAGGCACACATCGGACTTCCACATTTCCTGCATCACCCACCAAGTACATCCAGGTCCCTGAGCAAAAGCAATCCCACAAATGCCTTTGCCTGAGGCAGGAGTAACCCAGACATTTTCCCCAACGCATTCCTTACATGCACCAAGGAGAGCCTGTCCCCTTCTACTGTATGTAGTAGTTCTGATTGAGCAGGGCCAGCTCAACTGACAAACCCCCCTGGTGTTAACTAACCAGATGACTTTTGCTAAATGTTCATCTCAATTTTTAAATGTCCCAGCACCCGTTGTTGCATCCACCTCAAAGGCAGAAGAGTGACTAAGGTTCTACAAATCCACCCAGGGTAAATTAAGGTGAAAGGACGCCAAATGATCAATTAAACATTTCATTTATAAACTACTTGAATCTGGAAAAGGTAAACAACTTGAGCTTGGAAAATGCAACATGTTGGCAATGCAGGTTCGTATTGGAAGCCTTTATAAGAAGAAGGAAAGGAAGAGAAGAGACAGTAAAGGAAAGAGATAAGTGAAGATATCACTATCCTTGGATCCTGCTGCAACCTGGTGATGACAATGACAGACGTGGTGATCCTCCGATGGTGGGCGTGCACGTGGCTCCCTGAGTTATTGCCTTTTATATGGTCCAGTCACTCGAGGACTTTTGTAACTCTTCGTTTACTGCATAGGCACCCTTGTGGGGGGTGGTGGTCGTGACCCCCTTCCCCAAATAAACTTTGTATTACCTGTGGCATATATGGTGAGTTGTCTTGCCTGACAACACAGAACTGCCCATCCTCCAACAGCCAGATGCCTTCTGCTCCCCTACTTAACACTTAATGGGCTTTTCTTATCATTGCTAAGCAGAACTTGCAGAACCCATCTTGCCACAATGTTTAAGACATATATTAACTCTCTCAGTCTCTCACACCCATTGCATTCAGTGTAGTCTTTAACAGTCCATTACATGGTTCAAATTTCCCTGCAGCTGGTGCATGATAAGGGATGTGATATATTCACTCAACACCATGCTCTTTATCCCAGTTGTCTATGAGACTGTTTTGGAAATGAGTCCCATTGTCTGAATCAATTCTTTATGGAGTACCATGTTGCCACCAGACTTGCTTTTCAAGGCTCAAAATAGTGTTAAGGGCAGTAGCATTGGGCATAGCATAGGTGTCCAACCATCCTGTCCTTGCTTCCACCATTGTAATCACATGGCGTTTGCGTTGGTGAATGTGTGGAAGTGAGATACAATCAATTTGCCACGCCTCCCCATATTTATATTTCCGCCATCTTCCCCCATAATACAGAGGTTTTAACTTTTTAGCTTGTTTAATTGTAGTGTGTGTTTCACGTTCGTGGATGACCTGTGCAATAGTGTACATGGTCAAATCTACCCCTCGGTCACGAGCCCATCTATATGTTGCATCTCTTCCTTGATGACATGAAGTGTCATGGGCCCAATAAGCTTTAAATAATTCACCCTTATGTTGCCAGTCCAAGTTCACTTGAGACATTTTGATCTTGGCAGCCTTATCCACTTGCTGGTTGTTTTGATGTTCCTCAGTTGTCTGACTCTTGGGTATGTGGGCATCTACTTGACATACCTTTAAAAGAAGCTTCTCTAGTTGGGCGGCAATCTCTTGCCACAACGTGGCAGCCCAGATGGGCTTCTCTCTGCACTGCCAGCTGTCTTTCTTCCATCATTGCAACCATCCCCACAGGGCATTTGCCACCATCCATGAGTCATTATAGAGATAAAGTGCTGGCCACTTTTCTCGCTCAGCAATGTCCAAAGCCAGCTGGATGGCTTTCACTTCTACAAAACAACTCAACTCACCTTCCCCCTCAGCCGCTTCTGCAACTTGTCATGTAGGACTCCACACAGCAGCTTTCCACCTTTGCTGTTTTCCTAAAATACGACAAGATCCATCAGTAAACAATGCATATTGCTTCTCATTTTTTGATAATTTATTATATGATGGTGCCTCCTCAGTGCGCATCACCTTCTCCTCTGGTGGCTTTCAAAATCTTTGCTTTCTGGACAATCTGGGATCACTTCCAAAATTCCTGGACAATTAGGCTTTCCTATTTGAGCTTGCTGAGTGTTCAGTGCAATCCACTTACTCCATGTAGCATCAGTTGCATGATATGTGGTGGGACACTTCCCTTTAAACATCCAGTTCAAGACTGGAAATTGAGGTGCCAGGAGAAGCTGTGTTTCAGTGCAAATTACTTCTGAAGCAGCTTGAATTCCTTCATATGCTGCTAGTATCTCTTTCTCAGTTGGAGTGTAGAGGGCTTCAGATCCTCTGTATTTTTTACTCCAAAATCTTAGGGGTCGACCTTGAGGCTCCCCCAGAGCCTTTGCCAGAGGCTCCAGGTAGCAGCATTTTCCCAGGCTGGGGTATAGAGCACATTTTTAACATATGGTCCTGTTAAAGACCAGTCCTAGGGCTACTGCATGAACAATCTCATGTTTAATTTGTTCAAAGGCTTGTTGTTTTTCAAGACCCTGTTTAAAATAATTTTTCTTTTGGGTCACTCCATGAAGAGGACTCACAATCTGATTGTAACCTGAAATAGGCATTCCCCAGAAACTCACAGTGCCTAAGAAGGTTTGTGTCTCCTTTTAGTTAGTTGGTGGAGACATAGCTGTTATTTTGTTAATTACATCCATGGGGACATTAATCCTGCCACTTAATGCCAAAAAACTGGATTTCTTGTGCAGGTCCCTTGATCTTACCTCGTTTGATGGCAAAACCAGCTTCCAGAAGAATCTGGATTACCTTCTCCCCTTTCACAAAAACTTCTCCTGCTGTTTCACCCCATATGATGATGTCGTCAATGCATTGCAGGTCTTCCGGAGCTCACCCCTTCTCCAGTGCAGTCTGGATCAGTCCATGGCAAATGGTAGGGCTGTGTTTCCACCCCTGGGGCAGTCAATTTCAGGTTTATTGGACACCTCTCCAGGTGAAAGCAAACTGTGGCCTACACTCTGCTTCCAAGGGAATAGAGAAAAAGGCATTAGCAATGTCAGTTGTGGCATACCACTTAGCTGCCTTTCACTCCAGTTCACACTGAAGTTCTATCATGTCTGGCACGGCAGCACTCAGCTGTGGCGTAACTTCGTTCAGGGCACGATAGTTGACAGTGAATCTCCATTCCCTAGTAGGCATTTGCACTGGCCATATGGGACTGTTAAAGGGCGAGCGTGTCTTGCTGATCATTCCTTGGCTCTCCAGTTGACAGATAAGTGTATGAATGGGAATCAGAGTCATGATTAGTGCAGTATTGCCATCAGTGCACTGTTTTAGTAGTGATGGGCACCATTTGTTCCTCAACTCTCAGCAGACCCACAATGGTCATCTGATAAACCAGGCAGGGTGGACAGCTGTTCAATGTCCTCAGTCTCTAGAGCTGCAATACCAAATGCCCACTGATACCCTTTTGGGTCCTTGGAATACCCTTTCCTGAGGTAATCTATGCCCAGAATGCATGGAGCATCAGGACCAGTCACAATACGGTGCTTTTGCCACCCATTTCCGGTTAGGCTTATGTCAGCCTCTAATACAGTCAGTTCTTGGGATCTCTCACTCACTCCAGAAACAGAAATGGATTCTGTTCCTTTATAGCTTATGGCATTAGGCTGCACCAGTGTCCACTAGAGCCTTATACTCCTGTGGTTCTGACGTGCCAGGCCATCAAATACAGTCCAATAAACACAGTTGACCCTCTCCTGTTCCTGGCTGGAGGGAGGGCACCTCTAATTGTGACCAGAATGTCCGTCACTGCTGTTCGCATTGCTCACATTTAAATAGGGATCCGAAGCCCATCTATGCCGTCAATGGGGAGCTGCCCACTAGAAACTGGAGCAGCAATTTTCCTGGAAAAAAAACCATTTTGTGTTTGTTTTACCTCGCAACTCATGTATGTGCGTCTGTAAAACCGAGGTAGGTTTTCCATCCCATTTTCTCATGTTTTCTCCCTGGTCATGCAGGCAAAACCATAGGGTGCCTCGTGATGCATGCCATTTCTCTTGAGCAGGTCCAGCAGGAGCATGCTTTCTACTGATGGCTGAAACATGCTGTCCTGGTTTGAGCTAAATAGAACTAATTTTCTCTTTAGTGGTTTTACTTTTCAGCTCAGTCTCTTCTAAGTGGCTGAACTTGCTGAAACTAGCAGCATGTTTTTCCAGACAGTGTGATAATGTTCAAGGCCACTGTCTCATCATGGGTGCCGTGTCTGCACCTACGGGGGGGGATGCGGACCCAAAACTGACCAACTAGGTATTCCATCCCACATAAGTCATACTCAGTATAAAGCTGAGGAACCATGAGGGTCTAATTCCCTTCCATCTTGGTCTTTCGTCCGTCTCAACCCCTTCAATGGCTGAAGTCTGAGCAGAACCCTGCTGGTTCGTCTGCCTCTGATCCTGATTCGTGTGTTCCTGCATCCTGCTCCCACCTGCTGCTGAGTCCGGACTGGGACTTTTCCAGTGCCCTCCTCCGCAGAGCCTCTGGTAATGTAATCGTCATTGGGGGAGGGTGGGGAGAGGATTATAAATTGATTTTGTATAGATATTTGTACATATCTGTATATATTTCATTATTTTCCTATTTACATTATTATCCTGTAGTATTAGTATTATTGTTTAATTAAACCTCTTAGTTTTATTTTTCCAACCCGTAAAGTCTCTCTCCCTTATTCTCTTTTCTCTTCTCTTCTGGGAAGGGGAGAGGGGTTAATAGAGAGCGTCTGTCCAGGTTTTAGTGACCAGCCCAGCCCTAAACCATGACACATTCATTGGTACAGAGACAGCTGTTGGTACAGAGAAAGATGGTGGTACAGATAGGGAGCATAACATCCTCTATCTGGGACAATCTTACCAACACCTTATCGAACAGTTCTGCGTACTTGTCATATGATTTTTCTACAGCTGAGACGCTTGCCCATTGTAAAGAAGGAATACTGTCTACATAATTCAGCAATCAATGGTCTAATTCACCCACTGTTGGTGCATCATTGTCTCTCCAGTTAAATAATGCCAATACAGTGGCATACAATTGTGAGGCACTCTGTACAAAAACAAAAGGTATCATTACAAACAAAATTCACTAAATGATTAACGAAGGCTGGAGATGTCTTCTCTATAGGCTGACTGGCCCAGGAGAAAGGTATGCAATTGCTAATAGTCTCCAAAAGATAACACCCATACATAAATGAAGCACAGAGATAGTGAAGCATTTTTTCTGACAACATTTAGCAGTACAGCCGCTCAATAATGTTGATCCAGACTCCAGAGACAATGGTCAGTATAACTAGAAGGAAGTAAGGCACAACATCCAACTGTGCTAATAAAAACTCTGTGAGCCAGTGAGTCAACATTATGATCCTGGTGCATGATAAGGGATGTAATATATCCACTCAATACTATGCTTTTCAGCCCTGTTGTCTATGAGACTGTTTCAGAAATGAGACTGTTCCAGAAATGAGACGCATTGTCCAGCTTTCCGGAGTGCTGTGTTACCACAAGACTTGCTTTTCAAGGCCCAAATCAGTGTTATGGGCAGTAGCATGGTGCACGGCCTATGTTTCTAGCCATCTGGTGCTTGCTTCCACCATTGTAACACATGGCATTTGCATTGGAGAGCATGTGGAAGTGAGAAAGTCAATTTGCCAGGCCTCCCCATATTTATATTTTCACCATCTTCCTCCATAACACAGAGGTTTTAACTTTTTGGCTTGTTTAATTGCAGTGCGTGTTTCACATTTGTAGATGACCTGTGCGATATTGTCCATGGTCAAATCTACCCCTCGGTCATGAGTCATATGTTGCATCTCTTCCTTGATGGCCTTATTGTCCAAAAAGTGGATTCATTGCACAGTGTGCAGTGAACCAATTCTCACACACTCAGGAAAGATATTGCATTTTATTCAGGCCTGGGTGCTTGGTGGATTTCCACAAATCAAGCACACCCAATACTGGTTTTCTTTTAATTTTTATACACAAAAATTACAGGATTAAACACTCCCAGTTTCAATGTTTGGTTAGCAATTTACATATTGTCACTGAAATACCGGGATGAAAAGAACTTATTGACACCAATGTGATGCAGATAAGCAGACATTTCTTTATTACGGCCAGGTGTGAAGTGGAATAATTTCACCAACAGTGCACACCTTGCCTGGTGTGTTTACACATTATAAAGGATACATACGTGCATATGCATACAATTTCCCGTAACTAATTAAAATAACTCCTCCTACTTCATGTGCAGTGTTTACAAAAAGGCATTAGCAATGTCAGTTGTGGCATACGACTTGACTCATATCCGTACTGAATTCTAGCATATCTAGAACAGCAGAACTTCATTCAGGTCATGATAATCTACTGTCAATCTCCACTCCCCATTAGGCCATATTGGACTGTTAACTGGTGAGCAAGTCTTGCTGATCACCCCTTGACTCTCCAATTGACAGATCAGCTTATGAATGGGAACCAGGGAGTCTCAATCAGTACAATATTTTCACTGGTGCACCGTTGTAGTAGCGATGGGCACCTTTTTTTCCTCGACCCTCAGCAGCCCCACAATAGAAGTATCCTCTGATAGACCAGGCAGGGTAGACAGCTGTTCAGTGTCGTCAGTCTCTAGAGCTGCAATATCAAATGCCCACTGGTACACTTTTGGGTCCTTGGAATACCCTCTCCTGAGGTAGTCTATGCCAAGAATGCATGGAGCATCAGGACCATTCACAATACAGTGCTTTTGACACCCATTCCCAGTTCTGACATGCTAGGCCATAAAATCCATACAGTCCAATAAACACAGTTGTCCCTCTCCTCCTCCTGGACGGAGGTAGGGCACCTCTAATTTTGAGTGGAGTGCCCATCCTCACCATCCATGTTACTCATTTTTAAATAGAGATCCGAATCCCTTCTATGCCATCTGGCGAATTGCCCGCTGGAAACTGGAGCAGCAATTTTCCTGGGAAAAAAACCCTTTTGCAATTCTTTTACCTCACAACTCACGTATGTGTGCCTATAAAACTGAGGTAGGTTTTCCATCCCATTTTCTCATGTCTTCTCCCTGGTTATGCAGGCAAAACCATAGGGTGCCTCGTGATACATGCTGTTTTTCTTGAGCAGGTCTGGCAGGAGTGTGCTTTCTCCTGATGGCTGAGACATTAATTGGTACAGAAACACTCATTTGTAAAAATGCAAATTATCTTCCATTTGAGACAATGTTGACAACACCTCATTGAACAGTTCTGCACATTTGTAATGCGTTTTTCCACAGCTGAGGTGCTTTTTCATGGTATAGAAGGAATACTGTCTGCATAACTCTGCAATCAATGGTCTAATTCACCCACTGTTGGTGCATCACTGTCTCTCCAGTTAAACGATGCTAATATAGTGGCATATGACGGTGGGGCACTCTGTACCCACTTATGCCACATGGGTGCAGTAACTCTGAGTGCATCAGAATTTAATACTGTCTGTGCATTGTACAGGTCAGCAACAACCAGTTCCCATACAGCTATTTCCCTCAGATTCTGAACACCACTCTCAAAGGTTGTCCACTTCCTCGGGCAGTATACCATATCATCCCTAAAGGGATACCTTTGTTTGACACTTAACAGGAGTCACTTCCAGAGACTGGTGGGGCTTGTGTCTTCTGAAAAACCTTTGTCAATACTCACTTCTGTATTAGAAGGGGTGTGGTTAGTAGGTCGAGAGAGGTTCTCCTTCCCCTCTATTCTGCCCTGGTGAGACTGCATCTGGAATATTGTGTCCAGTTCTGAGCCTCTCAGCTCAATAATGACAGGGAATTGCTTGAAAGAGTCCAGCGCAGAGCCACAAAAATGATTGAGGGAGTGGAGCATCTCCCTTCTGAGGAGCAGCTGAGGGAGCTGGGTCTCTTTAGCTTGGAGAAGAGGAGACTGAGGGGTGACCTCATTGATGTTTATCAATTTGTAAAGGGCGAGTGTCGCGAGGAAGAAGGAGTCAGGCTCTTCTCTCTGATGACAAGGGGAAATGGGAGCAAGCTGGAGCATAGGAGGTTCAACCTGAACATAAGGAAAATCTTTTTTACTGTAAGGGTGACAGAGCACTGGAACAGGCTGCCCAGAGAGGTTGTGGAGTCTCCTTCTCTGGAGACATTCAAGACCCTCCTGGATGCATTCCTGTGTGACCTAGTCTAGGTGATCCTGCTCTGGGATGGGGGTTGGACTAGATGATCTTTCGAGGTCCCTTCCAACTCCTAATATTCTGTGATTCTTTAGTCAGAGTTCCCACGTGCTTGGATTCTGTACTGTCTAATTCTAAATCATCAGCTCCATTATCCCAGCATTGGAGCAGTCAGCTAATAATTGGCTCGCCTACATGATGGACATGGTCTTTACGTATATCTCACAACTCAGTTATGTTTAGGGAGTGAGTAACTATGTCTTCCTCGTGTGCTGTCCCTGCTCTCAGTGTCCGTTTCCTCTTCTGTGTAGGAGCAACTGATAATGGCATAGACTTATTCCCTAGACCAGCTGCAGTGCTTGTCATAGGAACTGCATCAGCTGCAATGTTTGTGTAGGGGCTGAAGAAGCTGCGGTGCCTGTGGTGGAGGCGGAGGCAGCTATGGTACTCGTTGTAGGGGCAGAGGCCACTACAGTGCCCGTGAAGGGGGCAGAGGCAGCTGCGATGCTCATCATGGGGCCCAAGATAAGTCCCCATAAGGCACAGAAGAACCCCCATAAAAACCTCCATATACACCGATATTTCCCTCTAAGCAAGACCGTGATGCATGGTACTGAATCCAAAGTTGATAGTAAGATACACAGAAACTTAAGCTGAATCCTGTGTTCCCCTTGTCTAACTATAGGTACTTAAAGGAAGAGCCTGAGTGTGCAATGTTCCCTTTATAGACAGTGGTGGGAGGGAATGTTCCCTTAATTGTTTTATTTCTTTCTTTTGACTCATCAGGGAGCTTGCGGCCATGTTTTCATGACTGAATTAAGCTAATATATATGGATCATAATAAAATGGCTCATTGCTAAAATGTATATGCCTCCTCCCACATTGGCTGCCTGCTCCTGTCCCTTCACAGGAGCTTGGGATCTTTTTGACAGCATAGGCATAGATAGGCTGGTGTTCGTCGAGATATCTCACCCTGGGACTGAGCAGGCTCTTAATGCAGGGGTGTTAATACAGGCTGGCTCTTGGCATGGTCATTTGGTGCCCAGCATTACATTATTTTTCAGAGAATGCAGTAGTTTAATATCACAATGTTAATGTAATTCCAGTGGTCATTGATTGCAATTAGGGGCATTTGATTCTTCAGAAAACTTGATGCAGTGTCTCCTGCACTGGGTACTCAAAATGGAAAAACGCAACGTGCGGCTCTGAGTACATTGATGTAGGCAGACTGCCCACAAAATCATTCTTTATGCTTTTAAAAAAGCCATTTTTTCTCCTAAAATTTATTAGAAGTTTATACTGTATTTAAAATAGATCTTATTCTTTCTGTACATACTTTTTTGCCTAACTACTTGAAGCTACTGAATAAAAATTCAAGTGAAGCTCTTCCGTTTCAAATTTTTGTCCCTGGATTTGATTTGGTTTTGCAGAACTTCAGAATATATTTTTGGCTGTTTTTTCATGGGTATTGGGGGATAAATCTTAAATTTAATTAAAAAAATAATTACTGAGAGTCAAACAATTTTGAGTAGTTTTTTTTCTGGTCAATAAAAGCAAAGGCACTCAATGCTTTACAGGATATCCCTTGATAGGAGCAAATCTATACCTCTAGAATTTTTGCATAGTTTGTTTCTTTTGAGTATCTTTAAATAATAATGTCTTTTTTACACCAGTTGATATCAGCAGTGGATCCAAAATTACTTTGCAGCTGACAAAAAATACTTAATAATTGGATGTCTTTGAATAAATGTAAAAAAAACATAAATCCAAACTTCCATATAGAGAGAAGTCTTATGTGAAAATACAAATACAAAAAAGTATGTCATTGTCTTTGCTATCAGTGCATTAGTCTTTGATATAGTTATGAATATAAAGTTGTTCAACTGCTTTCAAAATGTTTTGCACATTTTGAAATTATTACTTGCATTTGTGGAGGACCTCAGCTGGACTGAGGGCCTTGGACAGAGTGACTTTGACCTTGAGAAGATTCCAGTCTACCCTTGAGAGAATAAAGAGGAACAAGAAGAGCCGCAAGGTAAACAAGTTTGTTGAATGTGCTGACAGCAGACTGAGGCGTATGTGTTCCTTTGGCGGAAGTGCTGAGTTGTGATGAACTGTGAAAATATTATCCGATAAAAAAGAAACGTAATAACTTTGAACCAATGAGAAGAAGACACATCTGGGGAAATAGAGTATAAATAGATGAGGAAGAAAAACAATAAAGGCTTTTTGTGCTGCGCCAACACTTGTTGTCTTGTCGCTTTTCCATCCCTACCGTGACAGCATTAGCAATAAAAAGTCTATGAAGTGTTAAATGTTGAGCTACTTAGACCTATCAAGTGATGTCACTACAGATTGTCAAATGTTGGATGAGTGTTTCAGCTCAAAATCACTAAAGTTTTGACATTTACTTTTTTACTCCCTTCCCCCCCGCCAATGTACCTGTTTATATGACATTATGTTGTAAAAACAGCACTGTAAAAACTGAGGAGTGTGGTGAAGTTGGAGACACCTTACTTGCCACTGTGGTCACTGAGTATATGTCAGAAACTAATCCTTACTGAGAACTATCTGCCAAATTAATTTGTTCTGAGCTATAGGTAGTTTTGCAGTAGTAGCAAAGTCTGACTCCATCAGAGTAAATCAACATCTCTGAACAGATATACAAGCTATATGTACAGGTAAATAAGGGAAAAAAAGATGAGCTAGTTCAATGGTATGTAGTGTTATATTTGTGTATCAATTAGTAGCTTGAAAATTCTTAACTGGTGCAATATAAAATAGAATTTGCTTTTATAGTGCACCTTTTATACTGCAGATATAAGTCTATGCTGAAAGTCATAAAAAGCATTCAAGTGGTACAAATTTACCTCAGCACTGTTAACACCGGCTTAGAGTCCAAGTTTTGCTTCAAATGTAGACCTACAATTTGAGGTAAGAAGTGGGGATTTTTGCACTTCAAAAGCAGATATTCACCAAAGGATGGTTATGCTGTCAGTCTGGTGGGATTTCACAGGTATTGTGTATTTTGTATTGCTTTCAAGGAACCAAACAATTAATTCGGATGCGTACTGTCATCAAGTGGATCAATTACCTGATGCCATCAAACAGAAGCGTCCAAAATTGGTGAATCGCAAAGGTGGTGTGTTTCTCCATGATAACACTAGACCACATACCAGTTTGGTCACTCGACAAAAATTGTTGCAACTTGGATGGGATGTGTTACCACATCCACCATATTAACCAGACCTGGCACCATCAGACTACCATTTGTTTTGTTCTTTACAAAACACCTTGAATGGTAAAGCCTTCACTGCTGATGAGGATATGAAATCATTCTTGGAACTGTTTTTTGCCGAAAAAGATAAGAACCTTTTTTTGGGCGAGGAATCATGAAGTTGCCTGAAAGATGGCAAAAGGTAATTGAACAAACTGGACAATATATTGTTTAATGAGTTTTTGTTTCCCATGAAAAATTTGCCTTTTATTTACCCATTAAAAAAAGCAATTAAATTACTTTTTGTACAACCCAATATATAAATGTCACTAGCATACAAAATACTTTTAGGGCTAATGTAATAGATATCAGATGCCAGGTAAGGGGTCTCTGAACTTCAAGGAGTAATCTTGAGAGGTGTCCCTACTCAAGGGGGAGATCACCACCTTGCAGCCTGCTGCCATACAGGAGAGCTCAATGGGCTTGGAGGGGCTACAAATTTGTATAGAGTAAAGTGATTGACTCATAGTCAATCCCTCCCCCATCACCAACTTGGTGTGCAGCTGTACTGTAGCAGTTTTACTTTTATCTAGTACCAACTCAGGCTGGTACTGTTAGCTCCTTATAAGACTTGGCCTAGACTCCTTGGTTCCTGAAAAGATATGGCCTGGCACAATTCTCATGGTTTGCGTAGCAAGGCTGACTTCAGTCAGACCTACTTGTCAGTGATGCCTGAACCAAAGTACTGTTCACTCAGTCAGTGGGTGCATCCATCGCAACTGTCCAAGACAACAAAAGGACAGCTTGGTTAGAGCACTTGTTCTCTGGTTGTGTTGTTAGAGGTGCTAATTTTGAACACTGCGTTGTCAGTTGTTTTTTTTTTTAGTAAACCTGCCCAAATACAGATCAAAAGACCTGCTTTAATTGGTCCATGCAGGAGGTCGTGAAAGGTTCAGTGCATTGTCAGCAAGGTAAGTTCTCACTGTCCTATGTTTGGCTGGGATCGGGTTAATGTTCACAATAAGCTGGGAGGGGGCACAGCCAGAAAAGTTGACCTGAGCTAGCCAAGGGGATATTTCATACCATATATACAGGTTCTGGGTGGTGAGAAATTGCATTGTGCATCACTCGCTTCGTACATTCTTTTACTAGTATTACTGTTGTTATTATTTTTTCATTCATTGTGTATTAAACTGTCCTTATCCCAGACCACGAGGTTTACTTTTTTTTTATTTCTCCCAATTCTCCCCATCCCACAGGTGAGAGGGGTGAGCGAGCGGCCGCGTGGTTCTTTGTTGCCAGCTGGGCTTAAACCATAGAATGGTTTTGGTTGGAAAAGACATCCAAGATTAATTGAGTCCGACCATCGAACCAGCTCTACTAAGTCTGCCACTAGACCATGTCCCTAAGACATCTACTTGTCTTTTAAACGCCTCCAGGGGCGGTGACTTCACCACCTCCCTGGGAAGCCTGTTCCAGTGCTTGACAACCCTTACAGTAAAGAAATTCCTCCTAATATCCAACCTAAATCTCCTGACTCAACTTGAGGCCATTACTCCTTGTCCTATCACTAGCTATCAGGGAGAAGAGACTGACCCTCACCTTGCTACAACCTCCTTTCAGGTAGTTGCAGAGGGCAATAAGGTCTCTCCTCAGCCTCCTCTTCTCCAGGCTAAACAACCCCAGCTCCCTCAGACACTCCTCATAAGGCTTGTACTCTAGACCCTTCGTCACCTTCGTTGCCCTTCTCTGGACACGCTCCAGCATCTTGATGTACTTTTTCTAGTGAGGGGCTCAAAACTGAACACAGTATTTGAGGTGCGTCCTCACCAGTGCCAAGTACAGGGGAAGGATCCCTGGTCCTGCTGGGCACGCTATTCCTGATGCAGGCCAGGAAGCCGTTGGCCTTCTTGGCCACCTGGGCAAGAAAAGTGGCCTTAGTTGTGCGAGCTTGGATGGAATAAATAATGCCCCTCACAGCGACATCGAATAGAGAATGCCCGCTTCTTAATGCTACATTGGTGTTAAGAGGTTTTTCTATTCCCAGTGTGACAAATGATTTAGGCTCAAACAGGATTCCAATTAAAGTTTACAGTTTATTAAGTGAGTAAAGGCAAGCAAACAGCGCTGGGTGCGTGGGGACAGAATGTCCTAATCCTGTTCTGATCCCTCAAGCCGCACAACGTACAGGTCTCTTTTGGGGTTTATAGTTTTTAACTAATACATATTCATAGAATTTCGCAATACGCTTATACATATGCATGACCTATCCCCGCTTCATATTATAATTAGCTCTCCTCCCATCCGCGCTTGAGCAGTGTCCCTTGCTGGTGGTCGTGGGAAGGGTCGCAGAGGATGTTCTCTTGGTAACCTTTGTTAATTTTTTCTTCTTGCGTAGACGTAGTTATTTCTTGGCTCTTGCTCAAACCACAGGACCGGTATTATCTCGCTTCTGAGGGAGTGTTTTTTCTTTCTGGCACCTTATGGGTTTTACACAACTATATACTCCATTCTACTTGTTCTCAATCTGTTCTCCGTACAAGGACAGCCAAAATAGTCACAGAGGTCGCATCTTCCCCATTTTCTCCACATTATTTTAACACGAATCAGACTGACACATCTCACAAACTCCCATTTTCTTTTTGATAACATTGATTCGTG